>NC_141156.1:126249505-126549505 GCF_053477565.2 Lygodium microphyllum
AGCGCCCGCCACCTGCAGTGTGTAATGGCGGGTACTATCATCGTAGTAATACACGGGCGGCTAGGCGGAGGTGCCTTTACCCCCAATAACCTCCCACTTAAAGGTGAATCTACCCCAGTGAGAGAGAAAAGAAAAGAAAAGACAATACAACATGTACACATGTACAACATGATGAGGAAAAAGATGTTATCTCATCCAACACCCATCAATCTCCTGAGGAAGGCAAAGCGCTCTGTAGTGAGGCTCTTCGTGAGCAAGTCTACAAGATTCTGCTCAGTCAGAATCTTGACAAGATCATCAGACTTGTCCTCAACGACCTCGCATGGAAGATTGGATTCTTGGTCAACTGAATGGCACTCATAGAATTCGAATGCAGTGTAGGCATAGCATCTGTTATACCAAGGTCTGCAATCAAACGGCCTAACCAGATAGCCTCCTTGCAAGCCTCTATGGATGCAATATACTCAGCCTTTGTAGTAGAAAGATCCGTACACTTCTGCACCCTGGACATTCAACTGAACATCCAAGAGATAGCCCCTCCAGCATAAGTGAAAACACATAGCCAGAAGTGGACTTCCAACTATCTACATGTCCTGCATAATTAGAGTCAGTGTACCCCATGACTCCTGTATCCTGGATGCCATAGCAAATACACATATCTGATGTGCCCTTTAAGTACCTTATGTTACCCTTCACAGCATCCCAAAGTTTCTTACCAGGTGTAGCCATATAACATGCCACAACCCCAACTGCAAAAGCAATATATGGACGGGTGGCTATCATGGCATACATAAGACTACCCACGACTGACGCATAGGGAATCTTGGCCATCTCGGCCCTCTACTCATCTATCTGCGGACAATCGGCCTGTGAAACCTTCACATGAGAAGGTAATGGATAGCCAATAGGCTTAACATCCTGCATACGGAAGCGCTCAAGGACTTTATGAATGTACTCCCTCTGTGACAAATAGAGTAGTCCCTAAGATCTGTCACGCGTAATGCGCATACCAAGTATATGAGAGGCCTATCCCAGATCTTTAATCTCAAAGCTCTTCTTGAGCTGAGCTTTAAGAGCATCTAGCTCCTCATGAGCTGTCCCTACTAAAAGCATGTCATCCACATAGAGTACCAAAATCAGTAAAGAACCATCATGGGCTTTCTTCGTGTACAAGCACGGATCCATAGCACTGCAATTGCAACCCTGTGACTATATGAATGCATTAAAATTATGGTACCATTTCCTAGGTGCCCACTTCAAGCCATATAGACTCTTCTTTAGCTTGCACACTAGGTGTTCCCTGCCAGGGTCTGCAAAGCCCTTAGGTTGCTCCATGTAAATCTCATCATGTAAGTCCCCATGTAAAAAGGCCATCTTGACATCCATTCGGTACAAGTCCAGGTCAAGCTGTGCAACCAAAGCCAAGACTAAGCATAGGGTGGTCATCTTGACCACAGGAGAAAAGACTTCATCAAAGTCAACACCATGCTCCTGCTTAAAGCCCTTAGCAGCCAATCAAGCCCTGTATGCGAGCTTGGGGTGTCCAAGGGTACTTTTCAGCTTGTACACCCACTTGCATGGCAAAGCCTTCTTACCCTGAGGCAAGGAAACCAAATGCCAAGTCTGATTCTTATGCAATGAGTCAAGTTCAAATTGCATAGCCCTCTCCCAAGAGTGACAATCATCCTTGTGCATAGCCTCATCATAAGTGAGAGAATCTCTTGCATCTGTAACCAGTACATAATCCATAGAGGGTGCAAAACGGTCAAGAGGTCGTCTATCTCTAGTAGAATGCCTCAATCGAGGCTCTACTTCCTGACCAACATCCTATCTAACATCAGCATGTCTAACATCTGGGCCATGAGCATCAGGTGATGCTACATGTGAAAGGTGAGAAGGATCGAAGCTTGCACTCAAAGCAAGAGAGAGACAAGAAATGGGAACTCCAATAGTCACAATGTGTGACCGGGCCTTCCTTTATTCAAACTGTCACTAAAAGAATAAAGAATAAAGTGACGGTAACGGGCGCCCGCCACCTGCAGTGTGCAGTGGCAGTGACTGTCAGTGTAGTAATACATGAGCGGCTAGGCGGAGGCGCCTTTACCCCCAACAACCTCCCACTTAAAGGCGAATCTGCCCTAGTGAGGAGTGAAAATAAAAAGAAAAAAAAGATAGTACAACATGTACACATGTACAACAGGATGAGGAAAGACGTCATCTCATCCCACGCCCATCAATCTCTTGAGGAAGGCAAAGCGCTCTGTAGAGAGGCTTTTCGTGAGCACATCTGTAGGATTCTGGTTAGCCAAGATCTTGCCAAGATCAATAGACTTGTCCTCAACGACCCCACGTATGAAGTGATACCTCACCTCAATGTGTTTCGTCTTCGCATGGAAGACCGGATTCTTGGCTGACTGAATAGCACTCATAGAATCCGAATGCAGTGTAGGGAGAGCACCAATACCAAGATCAATAACCAAATGACACAACCAAATGGCCTCCTTGCAAGCCTCAATGGATGCAACATACTCGGCCTCTATAGTAGAAAGGGCCATGCATTTTTGCACCCTGGACATCCAAGAAACAGCACCTCCAGCATAGGTGAATACATAGCCGGAAGTGAACTTCCTACTATCTGCATGTCCTGCATAATTAGAGTCAGTGTACCCCACAACTCTTGTATCCTGGCTGCCATAGCATATGCACATATCTATAGTGCCCTTCAGGTACCTCATGATACCCTTCACGGCATCCCAATGCTTCTTGCCAGGTGTAGCCATATAGCATGCCACAACACCAACTGCAAAGGCAATATCTAGACGAGTGGCTATCATGGAATACATAAGACTGCCCACTGTGGATGCATAGGGAATCTTGGCCATCTTGGCCCTTTGCTCATATGTCTATGGACAATCAGCCTATGATACCTTCGCATAAGAAGGCAATGGACAGCCAATAGGCTTTATGTCCTGCATACAAAAGCGTTCAAGAACTTTATGAATGTACTCCCTCTGTGACAAGTAGAGGAGTCCCTGATGCCTATCGCGTCTAATGCGCATACCAAGTATGTGAGTGGCCTATCCCAGATCTTTCATCTCAAAGCTCTTCTTGAGTTGAGCCTTAAGAGCATCTAGTTCATCATGAGCTTTCCCTGCGATCAGCATATCATCCACATAGAGTACCAAAATCAATAAAGAACCATCATGGACTTTCTTCGTGTAAATACACGGATCCATAGCACTCTTGTTGTAGCCTTGTGACTGCATAAAGGCATCAAAATTATGATACCACTCCCTAGGTGCTTGCTTCAAGCCATAAAGACTTTTCTTCAATTTGCACACTAGGTGCTTCCTGCCAGGTTCTGCAAAGCCCTTAGGCTACTCCATATAAAATCTCATAATGCAAATCCCCATGTAAGAAAGCTGCCTTGACATCCATCTTGCATAAATCCAAGTCAAGCTGAGCAACCAAAGCCAAGACTAAGCATAGGGTGGTCATCTTAACCACAGGAGAAAAGACCTTATCAAAGTCCACACCATGCTCTTGCTTAAAACCCTTTGCTACCAATCTAGCCTTGTATACCGGCTTGGGGTATCCAGGGGTACTTTTCAGCTTGTACACCCACTTGCATGGCAAAGCCTTTTTTCCCTCAGGCAGTTGAAAGGTGAGAAGGATTGAAGCTTACACTCGAGAGCTATGGCGGGAGTGGAAGAGCAAGAAAGAGAGAGACAAGAAATGGGAACTCCAACAGTCACAATGTGTGACCGGGCCTTCCTTTATTCAAACTATCACTAAAAGAATAAAGAATAGAGTGACGGTGTGACGGGCGCCTGCCATCTGCAGTGTGCAGTGGCAGTGAGTGCCAGTGTAGTAATACACGAGCGGCTAAGCGAAGGCGCCTTTACCCCCAACAACACGTTGTCTAGCTGGTTGTGGAGCTGGCTGTACGAGAGCAGGTGGCTCCTCCTAAAAGATAACTCTGAGTACCTCAACCACTTTCTCAGGTTGCATATGCATTTTGTCCTCATGAAAGATGACATCATGGCTGTAGATCGCTTTCTGCGTGCCTGTGGATCCCATAGACGGTAACCCATCTCTCCTGCATCTCCATAGCCAATGAAAATACATTTAACACTTTTAGGATCCAGCTTTTATTGCGTTTGTCCTTGGGCACATGGTAGAATGCCTCACATCCAAAGACACACAAATGTTCATAAGAGGGGGGTTTGCCTACCCATACCTCCTTTGCAACCTGAAAGTCAATGCCACTGCTAGGTGACCTGTTAATGAGATTCACTGCAGTAGTACCTGCCTTAGCCCAAAAGTGTTGCGGTAAGCTAGCCTGGCTAAGCATGCTAGGGACCCTTTCCTGAATGGTCCTATTCATGCGTTTAGGCATACCATTCTGGGGAGGGATGTAAGGGGGGGTCAACTAATGCTTAATACCATGCTCATCACAAAACTGCTCAAAAGCATGTGATACATACTCACCCCCATTATCTAACCTTAGGCATTTCAGCCTATTCCCAGACTGGTTCTGTGCTAATGCAAGCCAGTGCTGAAATGTGTCTAAGACATCGGATTTTCTCTTTTATGGGATAAGCCCAAACCTTACGTGAGTAATCATCTATGAAAGTAACAAAATACTTTGCCCCACCTAGTGATTGACAAGGCATGGACCCACATACATCTAAGTGCACAAGAGCCAAGGGCTCACCCATGCATTTTTTACCAGACTTTTTATGCATATTTCTAGTCTGCCTGCCATACAAACAATGATCACATGACTCAAAATGCAAAGAGTCAAAAGGTGGAAGATATTGCAAAGCATGGAGCATTTTCATTCCTTTAAGGGACATATGCCCCAAATGAGCATGCCAAAGGGATACATGGGAGATAGAACCCACAAACAAAACATGATTCAAGCTAGCTCCAGATACAAGTAAGAGATAGAGGTTTTCGGACTTGGCACCTCTTGCAAGCACAAGCCTGCCATGAGTAATCTTCCATGTAGAGTCTCCAAAAGACACAAAATACCCTGCATCATCAAGCTGTCCAGCTGACATAAGGCTGCAAGTCAACACAGGTGCATGGCGTACATCATTCAAAACAAAAGAATTGCCATAAGGAAACTGCAGCCTAACATCTCTAATGCCCATAATGTCAAGAGACTTGTCATCACCAAGACGCACAGAACCAGAGATGGTACGATAGGTATGAAACCAATCTCTATGTAGAGTCATATGAAATGATGCACTCGAATCCAAAAGCCAGCACTGCACATACATAGAATGTGTCTCAGAAGCCTATAAGGCATCGCATGAAGAAGCTGCAAGTATGTAATCCTCCTTTAAATCAATGGCATGCATGACATTAACCTCTTCTATCTTCACACTGGACTTTGCAAGTACAATACTACGCTCAGAAGACTTTTCTTGCACTTTCTCTTTTCCCTTTTTCTTGCACTTATCATCGTGCATCTTACGGCATTGAGGCCTAATATGTCATGCTTTCCCATAATAGTGACATGTAAGATCAGACTTCCGTCCACGGGACTTACTGCGGCCACGTGACTTTGACTTGGACTTTTGAGAGTCCTTGCCCTTATGATAATTATCATGCCTACCATGTCTGCCACCTCTAACAGTCAATGCATGTGAGGAGCAAGAAGCATCATTGTTTCTCATGTTGATTTTCTTAGTCAATAAAGCACTCTCAACATCTTTGATTTTCAGCCCATCAAGCTTGTTAGTGCATATGGCAATTCGGAAGACATCCCATGATTCAGGCAAGGTGCCAAGCAAAAATAACGGGTGCAAGTTGTCATTGAACTCAATACCCTGTGACAACAAATTCTTCATGATAGCATGAAATTGGTTGAAATGAGATGATAGGGATGTCCCCTCCTTCATGTGAAGTCCATTAACTGCTTTAGCCAATACATTTGTCATGCAGGACTTTGCTGCACATAAAGCTCCTGAATCTTCTCCCATAAGTCCCATGCACTCTGATTCTCATCTTCAACAACATTATGATGGACCTCTTCTAAGAGTGACAAGATAATGGTAGACTTGCAGTGCTCATCAACTTCCATCCAAACATCATCATCCATATACTGGGTTTAGCACCCTTGAAATGCAATGGTTTAATCTGCAACTTCTACACTAGAACCTGCCATATCTGGGACTTCCAATACCCATAGTTGGTACCATCCAACTTGGCAATATTAAAGAGAGTTGTGTCTTTCAGATGACCAGCCATACTATCCCAAATCAAAGCAAAAATGCAAAATTGCAGGTTGCTGTAATTAGTAGAAAATGCACTAAAACTACTACTAAAATTGGTTGAAAGAGTGGATATCACCAAGAGAACCACCGGTCCACCAAATATGACCAAGATAACATCAAACAGTAAGCATTACCCTCATACAAGTGCTCGAAATCTGCAGATTTCAGCTTGTTGGAATAAATTACAGCAGTACGTAAAACTGTCCAAAAGTGAAGCAATCACTGCTACATATGTCACTCCAACTGCCAGATAACAAGATACATCCAACAGTGAGTGTCAAGGGGCAAGAAGGTACCAAGAACTGTCAAACCAATAACCTGTCAAGCAAGATACATCTCATAGGTCTAGAAGTCATGCATGTAATGGCTCTTGGGTTAAGAGAAGAGACCAAGGACAAGCACAACTGATAGAGCAAGAAGCTCAAGGCATAACCATCCAAGATGCATAAAAAATGGACAAACCTGTGACAAAGATAGGTGCTTGCCCCAATAGGCATATCAAATCAGCCCACTACAGACTAACTGCAGACATAAAGCTCTCAAGAGAGCAAATGCATGTAACTGTCCCACAAGCTCAAGCTCAAGTGTAAGTAAAACTCTGTGTACATCCAAATATGCCAAGAGGCTCCCACTGGAAGTAAAGTCAAATGCAAATAGAGCAAGCAATGCTCAAATACATCAAGTACATAGCATCAGACATTCCAAATCCCAGTAGGGTATATCCGGAGCATAAATCCCAAGCTATCTCAGACCCATCAAGCATAAGCGTGAAAGCATTCAAATAGCATGTAACTAACAACCAAATGTAATGCCCAGTAGGTCCAAAATGCTCAAATACATCCAAAGACGAAGCTCCAAGGGGCTGTTATGCATGGGCAAACCAAGTGGCATCCATATCTGACCGAAGCATAAATACAAGAAGCCTAAATGTCAAGTAGTGACAATAGGCATAAACTGGTCCAAAGCATGCTAACTCAATCCAAATGCCAATGAATGATGACCAACACGGAGCCTATTCCAAGGTCAAAAGCATTTCAGAACCAAAAAGAAGCATTTGACAATCTCCAAATACATTAGTATGATCATTCAAATCTCCAGTAAGCACCCTGTATCCAGGAACTAATGCATACACCAAGTAAATGAGCTTCAGCCCATTGTATTATGATAGCATATTCACTGTTAAATGAAGCTCAATCGGTACCCAAATCTGCTCTAAATCAATCCTAAAGCATAAACATAGCATACCATAACATCCAAGCATCACCGGGCATCAATAGGCATCAAACAAGTAATGACAAGAAGCATCAAATATCAAATGTCAAGTGATGCCTTGTTTTTGACACTCATGGGACTATGTATATAGTAATGGCTGAAGGTGGAAGCACTCGTATCGATCACCAGGAGCCAAGAACCAATGCCGAGGAGTCCGAAGATGATTGGGAAGGTTGCAAATAATGCCGGAAAGCCGGGGAAGGAGTTGGAAATGCCAGGAGTGGATCAGCCCAACCCCCTAAAAATGCTCCGCATTTTGTGATGGCTGCTCTTGGGGGCTGGGGAGTCTTTAGTAGTGCTACTGAGCACTTCGCAATGATTAAGGGGCTTCAATGCAGCCCTGCAAGATGCCAAATGAAGGCTGAGAAGATCGAGGAGGAGGCGGGAGATCAAAACATACTTGTAAATGAAGGTGCTATGGCTGTCATTGAAGCTCGAGTTGAATCTCTTCAAATCCGGGCTGAAGAGAATGTCGGGCAAGCTCCAATGCCTTTACTCTGATACTAGTTGAAAGGGAAGTAGAACCCAAGAGGAAGAAGCTTGGCGGCGAGAGCTATGGCGGATGGAGAGAGAGAGAGAGAGAGAGAGAGAGAGAGAGAGAGAGAGAGAGAGAGAGAGAGAGAGAGAGAGAGAGAGAGAGAGAGAGAGAGAGAGAGAGAGAGAGAGAGAGAGAGAGAGAGAGAGTCCAATGTGGGAACTCCAACAACCACAATGTGTGGCCAGGGCCTTCCTTTATTCAAAATGTCACTAAAAGAATAAAGAATAAGTGACTGTGACAGGCGCCCACCACCTACAGTGTGCAATGGCGATTACTGTCAGTGTAGTAATACACGGGCAGCTAGGCGGATGCGCCTTTACCCCCAACAAAGGAGAGGTTCTCAAAAGTCCAATTTCATTTTAGCTTAGCAATGCACTATGCCAAGTCCACCACCTTTGCAAATTGCAAGACAAGAGTCATTTTGAGGCAATAAGCATACTGGTCACAACTCAAATTGCACAAGATGTGGAGGCTCCTTCTCAACCCAATTGTAGCTTGAGGTGGCCACTGCTATTCAAAGACCCAAGAGGAGAGCTAGACCTTGGATGGAGGCTGACATGGCTATTGCAATTGAAGGAGTGGAGATTGGGATGCCTCAAAGGGCTTTGGTCTACCATTATGGAATGACCCAATCTATATTAGGTGCATGGTTGGAAGGAAGAGCTACTAAAAATCGCAAAGGACCATCTTCCACTTTATTAGAGGAGGAGGAAGTAGTTATCCAATGGTGCTTTGAGAAGCAGGATGTTGGCCGTGGGACCACCTCTCAGGACCTCATTTTGAAGGTGATTGAGATCTGTCAAGCCAGGGTGAACCCCTTCATTGATGGTATTGTTGGCCATTGTTGGCTGGATGGATTTAGAAAGCACCATCCCAAGCTATGGCTCAGAGTTGTTGAACTATTGGAGCCATAAAATTGAGGCATGATGTGGTTATGTCATTGTATGACAATTTGGAACTATTGTATAGCCAACAAAAATACCCACCTTCCAACATTTGAAACATAGATGAGACTAGTTGCCAAGGCTCTAGAGATGGAAGAACAAAGGTTTTGGCCAAAAAGGGCACAAGGGCAGTGTATGATAGCACACCAAAGTCTTGAGAATGGTTAGCCATTCTCAATTGTGTGAATGTTGGACAATCTTTGCCAAGGTACTACATATTCAAGGGAAAGAGGGCCATGCAAAACTATTTGAGCCAATGCAAAGAGGGTGGCCCAATGTCTATGGCAAACAAGGCATTGATGACAATGCAATTGTTTGCAACATGGATGGAGCATTTTAGGTAGGTGGTGCCAAATGTTGCGTCATCGAGCAATTCTCATTCGCTAGTCTTGGATGGTCACAGGAACCACACCAGTTTAGAGCTTCATGCAAAAGCTATGTCATGGGGCACAGACTTTGTTACTCTCCCATCTCATACATCCCATTGACTTTAGCCATTGGATGCATCCATCTTTAAACCATTTCAAACTACAAGAAAGAAAGGGTGATTTGGAGGTTAAAGAACCATGATGTAACAATGAGCAAGGTTGATATTATGGGCATTGCTTCAAGAACACTAAGTAAGGCTGTGACAATGGAGAACATAAAGGTCAGATTTAGAGCCATGGGCTTTTGGCCTCTCAATAGAGATGCACTTAACTTTTACTCACCTCCATTGTGCCCACATGGACTTTGTGGGCCGTGGATGTAGCCTTGCATGAAAATGTAGACACATTGGATAGTCAAGCTTGTAGCAAATGTGGAATGAAGACAGGGTATTGTTGCCACATTGGCTAATCTTCAACAAAACAAGCATTAGCTCCGAGTGGATTGGTAGATACGGTTGAAGCGTGTCCAATGTTGAATGTTGCTAGAACCCTTCCACAAATGTTGGAACTCTTTTAATGCACCTCATGTTGAGGTGAATGTGTGTAGGCCTGCAAGAGAGGCATTTGTGGATTACATTGATTTACTTATCTTGACTTCTAATGAGTACATCAAAAGCATAAAGGCCAAGATTGCAAAGAGAGAGGAAGTAGAGAGATCCAAGAAGGAAAATAAGGAATGGCAAGCCCAGAAGCAAGTTGAGAAACATGCCATTGTAGAGGCAAAAGGATAGCAAAGGGGAGCGCATACTACTTTGCAACAAGCTCGCAAGGAGTGGATTGTTAACAAGCCATATTTAAATGCAGACTATGAGTTGTATTATGGGAAGGGTAGCCCATTCCTACTAAGCATCTAAGGGTTCTTGTTTTGCCATCTATCCACTCAACCTGAGCAAGGATTGCAAAGGGGTGAGAGCTCCTAAAGCATGTAATGTGACACCCTCTTGCCTACCATAAGGCAAAATTTCCTTCCTCAATCTTTTGTAAGCCACTTATGAGCATCTTACTTATCAGTTGCAATGTTTTGTATGGCATCCTGTCCACTAGTCATCTGCAACAACGACAATATGTTGCATATATATAAGGTTTAATGCATAAATATCGTAATATGACAAATATTTTCTAATTTGACTTGTATTTGACTCCACATGCATGCCTATTGAAAGACAATGCATAAAAGTGGCGCTAAGAGTGAGAAAATCTCACCTAAATTACATTTTGTTGCCCTTATCACTATGAGTCCAAATCAATTGTTTGTCTGCCCACCTAAAGCATACATATGGTACAAAAACAATAGTACACAAAGAGTTAAGATTGCTAGTATGCAAATGAGTAGGCTGGTTGATATATGACTTCAAATTATCAGAACATAATCAATTTTACTTTAGTTCACCCCATTAAAGTTGAAATAAAGAATTGATCTATTTGAGTGTAGTTTTAAGATGTTTACAGAATTGAATTGCAATATATGCAATGTAGAAACAAATTGAAGAAATTAGAGTGTTTTGCTGCATGTATAAAATGTTGCATGCATTATAGATAGCCTCATGCTTAGTTGTAGAAATCAAGGCACCTAAGCACGAGGTTACATGCATCCCACAAGAAGCAACACAAATCATATGGCTTGGCATGCATTGGCCTTGCAAAATGAAAAAGATGAGAAATTCTACTTCGTGCATGGGCAATGAAGGTCACAATTCACGAAAGTATCTAATGCATGTATCAAACACAACTTGAAGGTAATGGGTATAGCAAAATAAGTTACATTGAATGGATGAATGGTATTTTCAATGCAAGGGTATGGACATGGATGTCAAGACCTTTGATTGTGCGAATTCCCAATGCGGTTCACACAATTATGTAAGAAATTATGTTGCATGTAGGTCATCGGATGTAAGGCACATGATGGGGAAGGAGAATGAAGAAGGGGTGATGTTTAATGCATAGGTAGCTCAAAGAACATGCAGACAATTGAATTTTTGTTGCTCTACGAGGCACTATGTTTCATGCAAACCATTAAGAGCATTTGCACAAATCATGGAATGAGACTAAACAAAAGGGGGGATCTTTTAGCATGAGGACCTCATAGACACTATAGACAAAGACTTTTTACAAGTTTTGGGTCCATGCACTATGGAATGAATAGGTTCACCATCAAGCATGCATTCAATCCACTAATATTCATGATTAAATGGAACAATAGGGGCTCAGACAATTTCACATACATGCTTGTTTTTGGCCATTGGAATGAGAGAGGACGAATTACCTTGCTCAACAAGTCTACATTGTAGCAAAATTTTGCAATGCCTCGAGTTCATTGTTGTAAGACTCAATCTCTAAGTTGAGGCTCAAGAAATCATCAAACGATTCAAAGCTTTGAGAGCAAGCTTTGCATTGCACCTGAGAAGGTCCAAGTAAATAGAGTTGGCAAATGGAGCTGTATAAGTTATGTAATGGAGGACATAATTGAAATGATACAGCAAGCACAAACAAACATGACAAAAAACTAGTCCTCACAGATTGAATTCAAGATTATGAGGACCAACTTTCTAGCATAGCCACCATTGTAAGGTTGCATGTCGTCATCGTCCTCTTCGTTTGGACCTTTTGGTACTTGTATGACAAACACGTCAACCCTACCCGTTATCTGATGAGTTTGTGGCAATAGAGATAGTGCCACAAGATAGAGTGCTTCCCTAAGACAGAGCACACCTAAAGTTAGCGATCAGAGGAAGGAGAGGGTTCACTGGGGCAATTTGCAATGAGTCTTCCAACATGCTCTAATTAAAATTGTATTGCAATGAGATGCATATGATACAATCATTGCTTGTGTAAGAGAGAGAGAGAGAGAGAGAGAGAGAGAGAGGGGCAATTGCAATGAGTCTTCCAACATGCTCTAATTAAAATTGTATTGCAATGAGACGCATATGATACAATCATTGCTTGAGAGAGAGAGAGAGAGAGAGAGAGAGAGAGAGAGAGAGAGAGAGAGAGAGAGAGAGAGAGAGAGAGAGAGAGAGAGAGAGAGAGAGAGAGAGAGAGAGAGAGAGAGAGAGAGAGAGCGAGCTACAATTGAAGGTCGCATTTTTGTCATGTGTCAATGGGGTGGAGGGAGAGGCATTGGGTGTGACAAACAAGGGGATGGACTGCCAGTAGACCAAAAGAGATCGAACACATGGTAGGGCATGGTTCCCTTTAGCTGCTTGTTTTTTTCCTATTGTTTTTCAAGTCTTTTCTCCAAAGACCACCTACCACGTGGCAATGGGGCCCAAAGCAAATCTAGGCAAAAGAGACACTTGGAGCATGCCCCTATGAATCCACTTGATCCACATTAGGATAGGATGGTAGTCATGTGCATTTCAAAGGTCATTTTAAACGACCTTATTTATATTGGCACGTCTACCCTAAGACACAATGGGAAAGTCCTACGTAGTCCCCAGACATCCACCACCATCCCAAGACAGAGCACCGAGGAGAAACGAAAGGAAAAAAACATCGGTAGACGAAATTCTTGAACCTGTGAATACATCCCAAACCTTTCTTTTGACGAGTGAGATACGAAAGCTTTCAAAGGTTAGAAACTTATAAAGAACGTAAGGCTTTCTGTGCAACTCTACGAAGGACGGAAGGGGAAGAAAGCGAGAGACGCAGCAGCAGCAGCAGGAGCAGCTGTGATGAAGAAGAGAAGATCGGAAGCCACCGCCGGTGTCGAAGATGCAGAGCGCACCTTGCACACCTCCTTCTGCACGGCTGCCAACGCTGTATCCCAACTTTACACACAGGCTCAGAACCAGCACAAGATCGCCTTCCAGGCTGGCCAGCGACACTCCCTGGTAAGATCTTTATACTTTTGTAGATGGCCTTTCTTCTGCTTTGAAAATCCAATGATGTTCATCTTTTTATCTGCATTCATACCTTCTCAGTTGTCTTGCATTGTGAATCATCTAGAGTTTTTGCAAGGTTACATATATCAAGGTACATGGCAACCTTGAAGGCATGCTGCTTATATCCAGCAGTAGGAGGCATCAAGAGAGCAAGAGGAGTGATGAGAAACAGTTCTTTGCATGCACCCTTCATAAACTAGGGAAGTTCCATACAAGCAGCACCGTCATTTCTCACAGCCTTCCTTGGAGTTTCTTATAACTATGCGTTACATCTTGCATTATGATTGCCTGCATGGGATTTGTATTGTATTGTTACATAGATGAAGCATACCATGAGCTTCGGATATTTTCCATCAGTGTCTTTTATAAGGCATAAGATTGTGAACGATTCTGCATCTTTTAGTGAATCGAAGATCTCCTTGTGCAACTAGCACAAAGACTTGAAGATGAGAAAATAAGACTTTATGTGGCGATAGCCCTTTGATAGTCTGCTGTGTTTTATGATCTGATAATCTATAATATCTCATATGGTGTTGCATATTTCAGGAGAAGCTGTCCGAGTGGATTCAGAAACAACATCAACAGTTTGGCCTTACTCCTTCTACCCAGGATGTTCTCAACTACTTGAAGGTTAGGTTAACATAGTTAAGTCCTCCAGAATATAAGTGTGAACATAATGGCTTACATTTGTATGTGATCACAACTCGTTGTGTTGTTTCAGAATGAGTTGGATAACATGAGCCAGACTGAAATAACCATAACACAAGCACAGAATCTTCCCCTACCTCCTCAGCTAGCTCCCCCTATTTTGTTCGGGCGGCCTGGATCAGTTGCTGACCAACAGAGGTTTCCCGCTGTTTTTCATAATGGCTATCTTCCAAGTATGTAAAGTGCTTGTTCTTCTCGGGGAAGAAAATGTTTAAAAAATGCTGCCTAAGTGTATTTATTTTCTAATGAACCTGCTAGGTCATGCACTTGAAAAATGGTGAATCAGAAAATTCTTGGAGTGTCAAGCTTTAGGGCATGTAACATGGTTTTAGACTGCCAACTTTTTTATAAAATCTTTGACATTGGTTGGGCTAAGACATGTACTTGTCAGCCTCCAAAACATATGCAGTGTGGGCAGCGGTTTGTAGCAAGGCTTTGATGTAGTTTGTTTTGGGGTAAAGTCTATCCTCTCTGGAGTTTGTTTAAAGAGCTTTGGACTTTAGAGTCTCTCTCTCTCTCTATCTCTCTCTCTCTCAATGTGGCCTCTATCGATTTTCTATTTTCAATAGTTTAACTAAACTAACATGACATAATTAAGTTTGTTTTGTTTTCTTAACTTTTATGAGCTAAAATGGATGGTTTGTGTGTACCTAGTGAATCTTGCTTTATGTGAGGCTATCTCTTGACATCGTGCATTGTTGCTTAAGAACCATAGGGACTAACTTCTTCCAAGTAATAGTGTCCATAGCAATAGAGGTGAGAAAACCAATATAGAAGACATTATACTTCAAGGATGGAAGTAATGGTGGATGTGACAAGATAGTCACAACCATGTCATCCGATGCAACATGTTTTCCAAGGGATGCAAACTCATCCAAGATTTTCTCCATCTTTATGATGTAATTTTTTATAGTTGGAGAATGTGCGATAGAGCTGTTGTAGCTTCATTTTTTAAAAACTAGATGCATGGTGGTTGATGAAGAGGAAGAAACAAGCTTGAGGATTGATTTGGTCCCACAAGATTATTGAATTCGTTGTAGACTAGATTTGAGAATTCATAATGAGACAATCAATAGGTAGAGTAATAAGTGTTAGAGTGTAGCATTGTGGAAGAGGATGCATGGGCTAATTAAGAGAGATGAATACATGTAGAGAGAGAGAGAGAGGAATTTGAAAGATTAAGTAATCTAGATGAATATGTACAAGAGTCTATTATGCCACTATACTCAACCTGCAAAATTCTCACTCAACATACAAGGATGATCAAAGCTTGTGTTGGTAGTGCTTGTAAATAAGGGTTAAGAGCAGAGAGAAAATAGCCACATTGGCCAACAAAATTTTTATTTAGTCGGTGAAAATTACCTTTTTGACACTCCGATTGAATCTTTCCAATTCTATAGATGTAACAAATCTTTTGTATATCAATTGTTACTAAGACATATTGGCTCAATGACTCCAAATAAATTTGATGCTTATGTCCTTTGAAAGGGCAATTTGTATTATTTAAGTGTTTTAAAATATGATTAAATGTTCATATTTCTATTTAAGGGTGGCCAATGGCTAGGATACCATATAATTATACTTGGGCTATCATTGACAAGATGTCCAAGAGAAATTAAAAGTTTAGTTGAGTGGTCAGATTGAGCAGAAAGCTTAGATTACTAAGACTTTTATATTAGATAGTCACATTGACTAGAAGCCCATATAAGGAGTGGTTTCAGAAAGTGAAACTAGATTCTCATGATCGAAGAAACAAACCATGAATTGGTGAACCTATATAATGAAGTTTTCCAGAAGCTAAAATTGACGACTTTTACGATTTAAGAGGGCACTGTTTTTAAAAGTTGCTCAACTCAAAATTTTGTTCATGTCAAAGACTCCAAAATTTTGCAAAGAACAATTTTATCTTCAGTAGATATCTCAAATTCTTAATCATTTGAGAGATTTTTAGATTAGAAGGTTTGCAAGCTTCTTTCTTTAGAAAAGTGACGTGGCATCTAGAAGAGGACATGTATTATTTTTGAAGAGACAAGTGTTGTTGCACTTGTTATTTTTCAGCATATACTTGTGTCTCTTCATTTGAAATAAGCTCTCAAGCTGAAATTTCAATGAGATGCTTTGTATTCTTCTATCTATCTCTAATCCAAGAAGCACTTTTTACTTAGTTTGATCTAATTCAAGGACTAACGAAGAAAATGAGCTTACTACTTGAGTTTGTAGAAATTAGGATTTGAAAATGCTATTTCAGAATTGCAATAAATCAAATCTTTTGTATATGGTTCATGCACTTGGTGCTCGTTGTTTTGTTTCAATAAATTCATGTAAAAAAAAGGGGGCTATTTATCCTATTTTAAAATTGTAATAAATCAATCCTTTTGTATATGGTCCGGGCACTTGGTGCTCGTTTTGTTATTTCAATAAATTTCTATAAAGAGAGAGGGGTCAATTCTCCTCTCAACATGGTGTTGACTCTTTTTTTTCTTCTCTCCACTAATTTTCATAGTGATGATTAATTAAGTTGGTTAGGTTTAGAGAATTATTATCATGTTCTCTCCGGTGCTTACATTGGTATCAGAGCAAGGACTTTTTCTTTGTAAGATTATTTTTAGGTGACAAGATCTTTAGGCCCAACTTTCTTACCATATCAAGAGGTAAATAAGAGAACTTTGATGAACAACCGGAAGGCTTTTAACACTCTGTATTTGTATGCTTCTTTGATTATGAGAAGATACAAAGATACAAGGAGTTGGAATCCAATTTAGAAATTCAAGCTTTGATGGAGAGAAGGACTAAAGCGCATCCTAAAGCAAAGGTCTTTAAAGATTTTCGTATCGAAAAGGCTCTTGAGACAAATGATATTATGGCTATAAAGATATATCTCAACATGAAAGATATCAATGTTATTAATGCAATTAAGTCTATGAAAGGTAACATATCACCTATCATTTGAGGATTCACCTAAGAGGTGACTTCAAAGTCTCATCACAGACAAGTTGTCTCCTCTTATTTCAAAAATCCCTTCATGGAGAAGGGCAAGAAAAAAGTCAAAGAACCAACTATTTCCATGATAGGTGAATCTCGAAAGATGCTTTTAGCAAAGGAAAATGATGCCAAAAGAGGCTTCAAGTCTAGAGAGAAGCGCCAAGTTTGATGGTTTTTATAGTAAGAGAGATTCTCAGAAAGTTGTGTCTTTTACTAGACAATTTGATGCTACTTTTGGTGCGAAGACTATACAAAAAAAAAGGATGCTTAAAATGGATTTGAAAGATGCTGCTTTAAATTGGTGGCTCAAAGTTGTTCAAGAGGGAAAGAAACCCAAGTCTTGGAAAGAGTATAAGACGATGTTCAACAAGAAGTTTCTGCCTTCATCCTTTGAAGTTGATGTGTAACAAGAATGGAATGAGTTTAAGCAATGCCATGGAGACAATATTGAAACATATATCAATAGGTTTATAGCTGTTTTTATTAAATTTACATTTCTTGAGGAAGTTTCTTTCAATATAGAGATGAGAAAGTTTATCCTTGGATTATATATAAGGGTACGACAAGCTATCAAGATGACAAAGTTTGATACTTTGGAAGCAGCCTAAGATATAGTCTTAGAAGCTGAATGGCTGTATATACCATGGATGCTTAGTAAAGCCTCAAAAGAACAAAGAAAAAATGCTAAGATATTTGACAAAAAAAAGTCGGATAAATAAGATTCGGAGCATAAAGATAGAGGTAGACTAACTTTGCAATCCAAAAAGAAGCTAAGATATCAACATTTAGAGAATATGCAAGAGAAGAACAATGTTATTCTTGTGGAGGAAAATGACACATGGCTGATCAATGTTCTAATAAGGCAAAGAAGGAAAACTAGTCCCAAAAGACACCATAAGTAAATGCAGTACCTAAGGAATTTTTGCAATAGGATAAAACTCTGTCAGACAAAATAAAGCTTTTTATGGCTTGGGGTAAGATTGCTAATCAACTTATTTTCATTCATTTTGATACAGGGGCTACATATCATTATATCCATCCTCGGATTGTTGAAGCTCTACATCTATCAAAGGAGAGGTTTGGAAAACCAGAAATATCAGATGTTGCTTTTCAAGGAATCGAGTTTGAAGTTACTCCCGTTCTTGGGAAACTACGAATTGATTTAGGAGATTATGTAGATCTTGAGAGTTTCGTCATGGGAGATCTTGGTCATTGTGATATTATATTAGGAATACCGTGGCATAGAAAAATAGATTGAGCGATTGATTGGAATCAAAATAAGTCATATTTTCTTTTAAGGGTAAAAATGTATCTTTTAATGTGGGAGTGGAAGGAAACTCTATTCCCATTTTATTCCATGTACAAATTTGTAAAGCAATGAAAAAGTCTATTTTCCTGTACTTGATTTTTATCAAAGTTTCTAATAAAGAGTCTAGAATTGAAGAGTCCATCTCAATTTGAAGGACTGAATGAGTTTCTTAAAGAAGTATGAAGATTGTTTTGGTGACACTTTGCCTGATGAGTTACCACCAGAGAGGCTATAAGATCATCATATTGATCTCATTTCTGGGAGCTCACCTCCAAATAGGCCACCCTATCGTGTGAGTCCAACACAAGAATAGATTATGAAGCAAGTGAATGAGCTCTTGGAGACGGGTTTAATAAGGCTCAAATTTTCACCTTTTTGCTCTTTAGTTCTTTTAGTGCAGAAGAAAGATGGATCTTGGCGCATGCGTATGGACTATAGGGCCCTCAATAAAATTACAATCCAAAATAGGTTTTCCATTCCAAGAATTGATGATATCTTGGATAGATTGGATGGATCTAAAGTATTTAGCTAGATTGACTTGAAGAGTGGCTGTCATCAGATAAGAATTGCTTCTTAAGATGTTCATAAAACTACATTTAAGACAACTTATCATTTGGTCTCACCAATGCTGTTGCAACATTTAATAGAATGATAGAAAGAATCTTTAGAGCATATCAAAAGTTTACATGTATTTTCTTTGGTGATATTTTGGTCCATTCAAAAGATGAAAAAGAGCATAATCAACACTTGAAAAAAGTGTTTCAAGAAATCTGCAAACACAAACTTTATGTGAATGGCAAAAAGAGTGAATTTTTTCTAGAAGAGATTTACTACTTGGGTTATATTGTATCCAAAGATGGGATTTGAATGGATTTAAAAAAAGTCAAGGCCATTGTAGAATGGCAAGAATTGATTAGTGTTCATGAAGTTTGAAGTTTCTTGGGATTATGCTCTTATTACTAGACATTCATTAAATGGTTTGCAGTGGGTGTTGGACTATTGTATGATTCAACGAAGAAAGTAGTGACATTTTTATAGACTAAACTAGAGTAGTAAGTTTTTGAAGCTCTAAAGTTCTATATTAGCAAATGGCATATTTTGATTATACCTAATTTGTCAAAACCTTTCTTTGTGGAATGCATTGCTTCAAGAGATTGCATTGGTGCAGTCTTAAACTAGGAAGGAGATGTAGTTACTTATGAAAGTAAAAGATTGTAAAATGAAGAAAAGAATGCTACTACTTATGAAAAGGAGTTAATGGCTATCGTTTAAGCTTTAAAAGACTAAAGACACTATCTTTTAGGTGAAGAAATTTTCGTAAAGACGGACCATGATAGTTTGAGACATTGTCTCAACCAACCAAAGATTTCTGAAAAGATATTCAATGGGCTAATTGTCTAGCTCAATTCAATATTGAAATATTATATATTCTTGGAAAGCAAAACAAGGTAGTTGATGTCCAGTTAAGAAGACTTCAGATTCATGTAGTGTCCATGATTCATCATACAGATTTCACTACTAGGAGGAACATATATATTTCTAATGAAGATTTTAAAATCATCTAGAAGAGTTTACAACTTAGTAAAATGATAAACTCTTATGTTATCAAAGATGGATTTCGTTTGATGGAGGTCATAACTAAGACACTTGAAATGTATTTCTTTTGGCTAAGTCTTCGATGAAACATTGAACAATTTATCAAAGAATATTGTGTATCAAAAGTCTGCATGGCTTTTGTAACCATTAGCAATTCCGAGCTAACCTTGGAAAAACATTGCTATGGATTTTATTTTTGGCTTGTTAAAATCAGTAAACGACAATGATGATATACGGACTAATATTGACAGGCTTAGCAAACAGATTCATTTCATTCCAGATAAAAAGACTATCAAGTCTCAACATATGGTTAGACAATCTCACAATATTGGATATGTTAAAGTGCTGTTGCCATGAAGCCAACCAACAACGGAAAAAGTATTTGTCTTTGGTAGAATACCCGTGTAACAACACAATTCATATTTCTACAGGTAAAGCACAATTTGAGATCATATATGGAAAATTACTCTTATTATCTATTCTCAAAATCAAGAAGGAGATATTTTCGCATGTGATATGGATATATCTTTTGTCCATGTTAGACAAGCTATTCAAGGATCTCAAGAAAATCAAAAGAAAATAGTCTACATGTAAAGTACCATTTGAGATCATATATGGAAAATTACTCTTATTATAAATTCTGAAAACCAAGGAGGAGATATTTCATGTTGATGAGTTCGTGTGTAATATAGATACAACTTTTACCCATGTTAGACGAGCTATTCAAAGATCTCAAGAAAGCCAAAAGAAAGTAGTAGATAAGCATTAAAGGCAATTGATTTTAGAAGAATGAGATTAGGTGTGGTTGAAATTTGACAAAGCTTGTTTTAGAAGCTCTAATAAGCCATTATCCATAGTCACCAAGCTCATAGCAAGAGATTATGGGTCATTTCAAGTTATTGAAAAGGTTAATGACGTTGTTACAGGTTACAGCTTCCAGAGTATTAAATACAATGCTTTTCATATCTATCTTTTGAAGCTTTATGAAGGGTAATAAAGGATCCACTTGAAGTAGATGAACACGAGGAGATACTTTAATCAGAGCAAATAGTCTTTGATATGATCAGAAAACAAGGAAAAAACGTTTTTAGAAAATTTCTTTTGAAATTTTAAAATTACTCTCATTTAGATTCTAAATGGATACATGAAGACTATTTTAAAGACTCTTTAAAAAACTTGCAACTTATGAAAATGTTGTAAAATTAAAAATACTTCAAGTAATATCCGGAAAACAACGGATTTCAAGGAGAGATATAACAAAGCTTTTGTATATCAATTGTTACTAAGACATATTGGCTCATTGGTTCCATATTAATTTGATGCTTATGTACTTTAAAAGGTGATTTATATTATTCAAGTATTTCAAAATATGATTAAATGTCATCTTTCTATTTAAGAGTGACCAATGGCCAGAACACCCTATAATTATACTTGCGTTGTTATTGAGGAGATACCTAAGAGAAATTAAAAGTTTAATCGAACAGTTGGATTAACTAGAAAGCTTAGATGACTAAGACTTTTATACTTAGATAGTCACGTTGACTAGAAGTCCATATAATGAGTGGTTTTAGAAAGTGAAAGTAGATACTCATGATTGAAGAAACAAACCATGAACCGGTGAACCTTTATAATGAAGTTTTCTAGAAGCTAAATTTGGCAACTCCTAAAATTTAGGAGGTTATAATTTTTATAAGTTGCTCAACTTGAAATTTTGTTTTCGTCAAAGGCTCCAGAATTTCGTAAGGAATAATTTTGTCTTCAGTAGTTGTTTCAAAATTTTAATTATTTGAGAGATTTTCAGAGTAGAAGGTTTGCAAACTTCTTTCTTAGAAAAGTAACGTGTAGCATCTAAAAGAGGATACGTGTCATTTTTGAAGAGAAGTATTATTGCACTTGTCATTTTTCAGCAAACACTTATCATTTGTATAGTTAGGATGTGTATATTTGTATTTTTTCAGTTGGGCAGTCATTCGAGAGTGTTTTGGGTGTGTGGAGCAGGTTTACCATCTCTCAGTGCCACATCAACAGCCAGATAGATAGGGTGCGGTCGGATTGCCATGAGGCAATCGGTCGGATTGCAGTATAATCGGCCAGCTTGCATTATAGTTGGCCGCATTTAATGTAGCTGGCTTGACAAATATTTTCATATTTCAGCAGACTATAAATAGCTTGACACCAGTAGACTCTCTTACACTTACAGTTGTAGATTTTAAGGCAAAGATCAAGCAGATTGCAGCAGATTTTGAGGTATCCATTAGGGAGATATTGTTGAGGTCGAGATACGCAGACATATGGACTGTGCCCTGTTGAGAAACCCTTTACCCTTCACACGTAGTTTGCATTTTTTAGCTTTGACTCATTGAATATCACATTCTGGCTACGTAGCACATTTTTTATGCTTGGAATCCAAACTCGATAGCCCATTTCACCTGCATCTCCATAACCCATGAAGATGTCTCTATGAGATTTCATGTCAAGTTTGGTTCTGCTATCAACAGGTACATGTACATAGCATTCGCAACCAAAGACTCTTTAAATGGTCATATGAAGCAGGTTTGCCAGACCAAACCTCTGCAGGAATGCCACTATTAAGTGCACGATGTGGAGATCGGTTGTAAATATGCACCGCGGTTTTAAGTGCCTCTCTCCAAAACGATTGCGAGAGATTAACTGTGGACAACATGCTCGGAATCTTCTCACATAACATGCGATTCATTCGCTCAACCATACCATTAGAAGATGGATTGTAAGGAGCTATAAGCTCTCGTTTAATCCCATTGTTATCACAAAACTCATTAAATTCTTTAGATACATACTCTCTCCCATTATTTGTTCTTATGCATTTTAACTTTAGGCCTTTTTGAGTATTAACCAATGCATAAAACCTTTTAAAAGCATCCAATGCCTCACTTTTTTGCGTAAGCAAGTAGACCCATAGCTTCCCAGAGTGGTCATCAATAAAAGACACAAACTAATGGAAATCACTATGATTTTTTATTGGCATGGTGCAAACATCAGAATGGACTAACAGTGAATTTGCTTCAAATTTCATTGTCCGGTCTCAACACGACTTAAAAATACATCACCAATGTGAAAAACCCCAAAATTCTTGCAGTGAATCTACTCCAATTGCATAAATACATCATCCCGAGCATCAAGTGCGGGCTAATGTTGCAAAAATTTCACGATTTCTGCAAAAGCCCCAAATTTCGGGGTCCAACAATGCACAATTTTCAAGAAATTGGCTCATCCAAGCAAAAATTTCACTTGCATTTGAGAATCCCCAAAATTTTTTTGAGGCATGTGCACTCAATGTTTGCAATTTACGGTCCAGAGGTCACTGCAATATGTGCTAGGTACCAAATTTGGGAAAAGCCCCAAATTTAAGACACAGATTTGCACTCTGTGCTTAGGGGAAATAAGGTGAAGAAAATTAAAGAGAAAAATGTGGCATTGACCTTCTGCCCTGTTCGTGTGACGGGATGACCTGTCACCCATCACGTATAGGTCGTTGTGCAGCCTTGTCGATCATCGTGCAGCCCCGTCGTGTTTCAGTTCGCCTCGTCACCTGTCATGGAGCCTGTCTGACGTTGCGTTTAGGTCGCCACCTGTCACGCAACGCGGCCTCGTCACGTGTCACGTTGCCTGTTTGACGTGTCGTCAGTCTCCCGTCGACTGCACCCGACCAATAGTCGCCTGTCTGTCAGTCGTTCTTTGCTTACCTGTTCGTCTACTCCCCACGTGTCGCCTGCTTCTCAACAGTCTGTGAGATTGTTACACCTGTTGGTCTACCCCTCAACAGCTTGCGTGAGCCATTGGCTCTGATATCAGTTTGAAGAGGCGAAGCGGAAGCAAATAGAGAGAGAGAGAGAGAGAGCTGTGAGAGAGCAGATACAGTGATTGAGAAGTTCAATGACCTAAAGCTGAAGAGTGTTTGACAATGATAAGAGTGAGTGAGTCGTGGGATGGGTGTGTACCAGTGTGGTACACAAGAATGAAAGAATGTATTTATACTCAGGGTACGGTACAGTTACACCTGTTAGGGTGGGTTCACATGTGTGAAGTAATATATACACGGGAGAGTGCGTAAAGGGCCTTTACATCCAACAAAAGGAAGTATGAATAGACGAGTCATCTGAGTCATCAAAGCCTTGGAACTGGTGATAATCCATATCTCTAGACCTAGAAACATAGTAAATCTGTTGTGTTTGGTTGTAGAAGAGCTTGAACGGAGAGACCTACAAGGAAAGAATTATAGATGTCATGTTTTTGCTGAAAGCACTTGTAAAAGACAATCTATGTTTTTTGCCAACAACAGGCTGAAAATTTGTGTTTTCAGCAATAAGGTGGTCTTCTTTGAAGGAAACCTCCATGTCCTCATTGAGGTGATGATATCATGTGAGTGCTCAACAAAAGAGAAACACGAATGTGGAGAGAAAAGGAGAAGAGAAAAGAAATCTGCATTGAATTTGAAATGAATGTTTGAATACAATGGTGGACTCATCAGTCCTTACACGCAACCCAAACTATCAGTGAGAACACCTGATCAGGTTGGAAAATGATGACAATATTGGAGACATTGACGGAGTGTGTAACCAGTAGCCCTTGCCAGTGCCAAAGAAGAAAGTCTAAGTTGGAGTGTACACCTGCGAGAGGAAGAGGAGAATGATGTGTTGCAACCAGCCTTCCTCCTCAGATAGGGTGGTGAATAACCTGATTAAGCACTATTTACAACAATTCACAAAACTGAAATGCATACTTTACCATATAATTTTGGACTTTGGACACCTTGTTGGCCCCAAAACTGGCGCCCCTTTCGGTATTTATTTAACTTAATTGAAGAAGAAGTTGATGTACAATGGGATTCTCCCAGTCCTTTTTCGGTATTCCAACTCCCTATGCTGTCCAAAATGACCAGTAAGTCTTCAATTTGATTTGCCCCTTGATTGGGGTAATCAATTGGCCTTCACTTGCTTTGATGGAGATGGAAAATGCTCCAAATTCAATGATTTGTTGGTCTCTCCACTTCAATAGGCTAAAAACAGCTTCAACATTGTTGAATCCAAGTCTTGGAGCTTTCAATTTTTGGCACGTTTCTTGAGGCTATTGCTAAACCCTAATATCTACTGCAGAGTAGGGTTTACAGTAGAGAAATCTGAAATTTCTCAGTCTCATGTGCCGAATTATAACTCCCCTTGCTGTCCAAAATGACCAACAAGTCTTCAATCTGATTTGCCCCTTGATTCGGGCAATCAATTGGCCTTCACGTGCTTTGATGGAGATAGAAAATTCTCCAAATTCAATGATTTGTTGGTCCCTCCACTTAAATAGGCTAAAGACAGTTTCAGCATTGTTGAATCCAAGTCTTGGAGCTTTAAATTTTTGGCACGTTTCTCGAGGTTGTTGCTAAATCCTAATTTCTGCTGTAGATTAGGGTTTACAGTAGAGAAATCTGAAATTTCTCAGCCTCTGGTGATCTCAATGCTCAAATCTTTAGAGTAGAGTTGTAGAAAGGTTAGGAGATGAGAGAGAATGCTGAGGAGAGAGAATTCAGACTTTCTTTGCGAAGAATTGAAGAAAATTAGTCAATTATTGTTGCTGCCCTATCTCAACAGCATGTAGATGCTATCACCTTTTGTTGATTGGACTTCTCTTGTCCTTGGCTGCCTTAGAAGGTCCTCCAATGGTTGCAAATCAGACCAGCAGCATCTCCTCCCTCTCTCTTGCAGGTTGAATACACAAAAAATGCCTCTCTCTAGGCTCTAAAGACGTTTTTCAATCTTGCATGGGCATTTTTGATAAGTGGCAGCCTTCCCAAATTATTTTTCCAGCATTATCCATAATTAAATATTAATTTTCAATCTTTAAATATTGAAAATTAATTTGATAATTATTTTGGTGCCTTGGAAAATAATCTGACTAGCCAATAATTAAATTGGCTAGGCAACTTCCATCCCCGAGTGTCTTTGTGCCATCTTTGACCATCAGATTGGCGTTAGGTACCATTAAACGGCACTTCCCTAGTGTTACCAATTGACACTTATGGCCAAATGAATGACCTAGGCCAACAATTGGCACTAGATACCGCCAAGTGCTTGGTGCAAGATAACTTATAGCAACTTTTGCCTTTGACATCCCGTGATTTCCTCGGGTCTCGGGCTCGTAAATTTACTCTAGCCCCAATTGCACCTCACATGTGCAACATTTACTTAACCATGTGATTAAAAATTAATCCACATGTTAAGTGAGGTTTCAAAAATACATGTCCTCATGACATCTGCCTCAAAATTGGCCACTGGCTATAGATAGTCAAAGGTCCAAACTGCTAAAAACTAGCTGACTAGCCACTAAAAATTCACAAAATGTTGCCACCCTCTACAAAATAAAATGCCTGGCTTTGAATGCACACACATTGACTGCTAGCCACTGTGAAAACTGACTGCATGCACAGTGTGAACACACCTTAACCATCTGAAAAAGAAATTCATGCTCTAGAAAGTGCTACCTCCTTTGTCAAAACACATGAAAGATATGTCAGAGCTCCTAATGTCCCTGTCTGAGTCAAACCGATGCTTAACTGAAAGAGGGAGTAATCAAGGGTTTGACAACAGTTATATGAGCAGTGTGGACTGTCAGAAATTCAAACCTGATATCAAAGGTATTGGGTCTTTCCTAATGGCCAATAGGATGAAATTCTGATGTTACAAGGAATCACAAAGCGATATTCCAGATATGGTGGTTGATTGTGTGAGCAGGCAGTGTTTCTTGGTTTCGACAGGACTGATATGATGCTTCGGATAAAGCTTGGGTTTTCATTTGGCATTTCTTTCATGTATGGCTAGTTCATACTGGTGTGGAGTTGGTTTCATGTGTGTGTCTCTGAACTTTTACAGGCTGCATGCCTTTTTGTGTTGGTATCACATTCTTTGCTTATTTGTTGGGCTTCAATCTCTATCAACTACTTGTATAGTCTCTGAAGTCTGCACTTCTTGTGATGCAGGTTGAAGTCAATGCTTATAAGAGTGTGGGCTAGATCTGGTAAACAGTGCTCATCATTCTGCTCATCTTAAGAATCTCTTTGTCAAAATCTGTATTTTCAGTTGGTGCAGATCACAGGTTTGGCTATGTATATCTTTGTGTGGTTGGCGAATGGGATTTTTTCATGGTAGATTGGCAGGAAATTCTCTGCTGTTAATACAGGTTCAGTGAGTTTGGATTGTACATGGTTTAGATGCCTTCAAAGTGTCGCAGCCTTCTGTTGAAGTCGTAACAGGATCAGTATGTACAAGTGGGCTTTTTGTTGTGAAGTCTAATATATATATCTATATGAATTTTCAAGGAGAGCCCGGTAAAATAAAACGATTAATATGTACAAGTGGGCTTTTATATTCTTAAGCGAATTCATAGTTAGCGTCGTAGTTGGCATGCTTTTTGGTGTAGATGCTGATTTCAAGTGAATAGCCCCACAATATTGGTTTGCAAGTAGTGTTGATATTTGGGAATCTCCTGTTTTATGGATTAACACAATGGTATTTGTAGACCGGGTGGCTAGACACTTGGAGCCTAGTTAACATTAGCCGTGTAGGCTAGCTGCTTGGGGGTTTGCAAGGTCACAACATGTAGCATATTAAGAGTGAGGATGTGTATCCAACAACCAAGCTTATTATAGATGCATAAGAAATGTGGTTTATTAGTCTACACCAATGTAGTTATGGGATTAATTCATAAGACTAGGTACAATTAAGGCTTGAAGGAGCTAAGTGATGAGAGCCTTAAAGTTATTGTCATGGTAAATCACCAAGGTGATAAGATGTGCACATTATAATAAAGCACACTATAAATGTAAAAGAAGGAACACAATAAGTAATATGACTTGTCCTCATTTGAATGTTCAAGTGAATGAATTGATGAAGGTGTTAATAGTGAAAATATAGTGTAGGCTTGCTATTTGATATACTAATTGTTTAATTCGCTAAGGTTACTTAGGGTATACATGAGATATAAATTATGGTTGGTTACTCTTTTAGGATTGGAATGGATATAATTAAGGTCCCACAAGTAGCTAATTTCTCAAAGCAAAAAAAATATAATTGAAGTATTTAGGTCTTGTTTTGTAAAGGAAATATTAGGTATTGCCATTTTAAGCTATATTGGCATCTACATTTAGAGGGATTATTCGCTTACCTTGGGAGAGTGTCTTCAGTAATTTCATCTATTTTGTGTACATTTGCCTATGTAAATTTGAAGGAATTCCTTTCAATTGCTTCCTTCAATTTAAATCATAGAAGCGTTTGTTTTAACTGATTTGTATGAGCTATAGGTATGCCATCTTTGCAATGCTTTTGTGATTACTATTGCTTTTGTTTAAAATTTTGGTAGACATGGATTATGCTCACATTTTTTGGGAGTTGTGACATGTTTGGAGTCCATGAGGATTCGGGCTGCATGGTGTGCCTTTTGTTGTCACTCTTTTACCAATTCATGCAATTTTGCTTAAGAAGCCTTTGATGCTAAACTTGATTGGTAGTCACAAATTATAAAAGATTGCTCAAGCAATGCCCACACTAACTTTTTGAAGTGTTACTTTACTATGGCTTATGTCATTTATAATGTTAAGAATATATGGGACATGTATCCCTACAATAATGGTGCTATTTGTAAGGCTACATATACGAGGAATGCATTAATTGTTGTATTGTGATTAAGTTTATCATCCCTTAAATTTCAATCTATAATTGTAGTATCTTATCCATATTTAATTTGCTCACTTGCAAAGGAAAATTGTACTTGATCTTGTTGTCAGGCCTTAATGAGTGTATTCATTAATGATCTTAAGAACACTACACTTAGTGTTGTGATTAAGGCATAAATATGAGTGCTAAATTCAAGAGCAAGCAAAATACCTCAATCTTTTATGGTGAAGATTCTCTAGATTACTAAGAAAACATGTTTGGTATTTTGATAGATACACGAGAAACTCACAATATTTGTCTTTCATGTTGTAAGGTGCTCATGGATTGTTCTCTTAGTATGTATGTGTTACATGTTATGAGAAGTTCATGAATCATTTATGATCTATGGTATTAGGTTGCCATCATTGAAAACATTATGTAGTAGCTACTTGTAGTGTTTTTAACCACTACAAGTGGTTCATTTGTTTTTTGTCATTTTGTGTAATCATGGCAATTGACTCGATGAAAAAGAATGAGGCTTGAGCTTGGCCCAAGTCTTGAGTGCTTTTTCTTGCATAACCTCACAAAAATCTAATGCTTACCCATTTCATGACAATTTATATTTTACACAATCCCTTCATTGCTTGTCTATGATAATCCTTACATTCTTTCTAATAGGTCAATCACTTTGTGAAAAATACATTTCATTAAGAGTGGTTCTTAATTCTTGGGCTTTGATCATTGGTGAAACCTTGAAAGAAATCTAATTGGTAGGACAAATCAAGTATCCCATATTACCAATTTCACTCAATAGGTACTCTAGCTTGAGCTTTTTTACTAGTAATATTCTCAAAGTAATTGTTGTGGAAATAGATAAGATGTTATATTCTCCACAATGTTGCAAAATGTGTGGAAACGTGAATTTAAAAGAGTTCTTGTAGGGCTGAATTAGAATACTTGTTAGGGAGTAAGAAGTTCAGGGAATTAAAAGCTAGGGTGTTTTTAAGCATTAATTATACAAAATTGTCAATCTTAAAGTCAGTCACAAGCTCGAGTTTACTAAGCTTTAAATTACATGATATAGGATATGTACAAAAGTATTGGTAAACATGACTTCAAGAATTATTCAACATGTTTTGTAAATGGAATGTGTCATTGCTAGGGTATTTTCATCTTATTGCACTAATCATGCACTAGACATGTGAATGGATGGTTGGTGGGGCATTGGATTGGTTTGAGGTGTAGTCCTAGTGTTAAGCATGAGAAGAGATAATATATTGGAGGCATTGTACCAACACTAGCTAGATTGCACTCTCATGAGCATTTTATATGACACTTTGCTAGTTTGAAGCTTGTGCTAATTTTATTACAAGCCATACATTTCTCTTAGGTCTTTCAAACCATGATGTCAATCTTTGGTCAATGCGAGTGATATGATACTATATTTGGTGCTATAGTCACTTGAATTGGGAAGATGTACCATGTAAGCTTTTAGCAAGGCAGTCATAATTATTATTTTTGAACCACCTACCACCCTTGTAGTATATTGCTTGATTTGTTTCAGCTGTGAAAATCCTTTGTGATCATTGTGTAACTCCTAGTTTCTCCACGTGGATAGATTGAATAAATTATTTTCCTATGAACTTTTGAAATGTAGGACTATGATTCTCCTTTCTTTTCAGTTAAGATGCTTGAATAACATCCTCTACATAAAGTTCTTGTTAAGTTCGGGTATTTTGATTCTATTTGTGTTAGTCCTAGTTATTGGACATATCAATGTGTAAAAATTTGATGCCTTAGGTGGACTTTTTAGAAACTCACATAGAGTTGAATTTTCATTGAGTACAAGCCAATACAATGTGGCTTCTTCAATTTTGTTCTTTATATGCCACAGGTTATCCAAAGAATCAATCAATCTTTTTGTTTTGTAAAAGATCACATTTTTTTTCTTAAGTTATATTATATATCTATAATTGAAAGCTTTAGGGAGGGTTGCCACATGTCGACCCATTTAGATCTTTTGTGTGCCATGTGATAGCCCTTGTGAAGCTAGCTTACCAATCTATCTAAAATTAATTTATTCAAAATCAATGCATGTAAGTGTCCCTTCCCCCTTGTCACAATGTACAAGAAGCACCCACGCTCCAAAGTGAGATATATCCATCCTTCATGTGTAAAGCGATAACCCATGCAAAAAGGGGTAACCCTTGATGTGATAGCGTAAAAAGATTTGGTAACATTGTGTTTAAGAATGGGTTACAAAATTCTACAAGAAACCATAGCTCATTGGATAGGCATAGTGTGCCGGCCAAATAGTTAACTATTAGACAATGAATGGTCCCAATATATTGAATTTGTAACCCTTGAAAAAGCAAGGGGGATATATCTGAAGACGAAGGTGTAGATGCTGCTAGTTTCAAGCAGGGTTTGTGTGCCCTTACTAGGTACTCCATATTTCTAGATCCATGGCGTTTGCGGATACAAGAGACAAGTTCGTCAACTTGGGTCCTCCATAATGTAAAAAACTCACTCATGTCATCATCATCATCATCATCTCCTCCTCCTCCTTCGATGCATAGCACGAATTCCTGTCCCAACCGCCTTTTGCTGTCAGTTGCATTCGAGTCTTGCATAATTTGTAACATCAAGAGTTCTGTGTATGAGAAGGCCATATGCAGCATGTTCTCTCTCTCTCTCTCTCTCTCTCTCTCTCTCTCTCTCTCTCTCTCTCTCTCTCTCAAAGGCTTTGTAATAATAAGCGAATGGCATCCATATGCTACTCTTTCTTTGTGGATTCATTAGCACAACAATCATGCTAATTAACTTCTAAAATTTTCATTGACTGAATAGTCCTTAATTTAACCACAAGAACATGGTACCTCCCAAAAGGTCCATTCCCACAAAAGATCCCCATCCATCAATGTTACTAGGGTAAGGGGGACCTATTTAGCGTGTCATCTATTGGGCCCCACCCATTTATTTGTAGAACTCCCTTGGCCCCCTTTGAGCAATGACCACTAAGGCCCACCCTTCCTTGTACCCTACAAAATACTTGGTGTTGCCACGTGACAATTAAAGATGAATCTAATTAAAAAATAATAAAAATACATGACCAAAAAATGCCCAATATTTTAATGTAGGGCTCCCCCCTTTTTGTGAAATGCCTAAGCAAGTGGCACTGTCACTCTAGATAGTAACAATGCCAGTCCAAGTCTTTAGCATGAGCATCTCATCCATTTGAATGCAACGCCTACCACCTCATTTGTTGAGGATGATTGAGGCGCGCACGCGCACGCGCGCGCGCACCCACACACACGCACGCGCACGCACGCACGCACGCACACACACACACACACACACACACACACACACACACACACACACACAGAGCCCCCTGCAACCCAGCTCCCCCCACCCCCCCATGTTGCATGCAATGTTTTGCCCTAGAGCTTTCAAAAGAAAATAAACCCTTGAATTTAATGTGCCTTTCTAGTTAATTTAGCACTTGGCATGCTAAACACCTAGAACACTCCACGTAATCCAAGGTAAGATGTGTCTTCTTTGGAAACTATTCTCTTGTTCGAACTCATCAACCTTATAGAAAGCCTAGTCAGGCAACAAGAAGAGTTAGAAGCAATGTTTGCCTCAAGCTCAAATATATAAAACCTAGGTTTGACCTGATTGAATTTCTGATAGATATTTAGAAATTGATTATGCAATACAACCAATAGATGATAATAGTACACATAGGGAGAGCACAAGGGATACTAGTGGACTTAGAAGAAGAGAAAAGAATAGGAATGTAAGGGAAACAACTTGCAAGAAGCGAAAACGACATTCTAAGATGGAGAGTCTAGTCAAACAACGAGAAGAGTCAGAAGCAATGTTTGCCTCAAGGTCAAATATGGAAAACCTAGGTTCTTGACCTAGTTGAATTTATGATAGATATTTAGAAATTGATTATGTAATACCACCAATAGATGATAATAGTACATAGAGAGAACACAAGGGATACTAGTGGACTTAGAAGAAGAGAAAATACTAGGAAAAGATTTATGTAAGGGAAACAACTTGCAAGAAGAAAAAAATGACATTCTAAGACCGAGAGCCAAGCAATTAAAGAGAAGTAGCAATAAGAACATTATAAGAGAAAAGCCGCATCATCAAAAGAAATGATTTAAAGGGAAATGATTTGCTAAAAATATTGACATTGCTCTTCCTTTTGCTTTAGCCATGGTGATCCCTTCTATAAGACTCTCTCTCCCTTCATAGTCTTTATTGTGATAGCAACACCAAGTCATTGCAACCTTGTTGATTGATCGTGGATGGAGCATTTGGTGGTGCACACATGTCAAACAAGTGGCTAAGAGTAGCAGCAACATGTCCTAAATCCTCCATTAGTGGTGTTTGAGGAATATGGCTATAGTCTACCATTTCTTGGGTATGTAGGCCATCTTTAGCACTCTCCATAAATTGTGTTTCAAGAACATGGATGCAGTCTTGGGCATCCATGCCATCATCAACAACATGGGTGATGTTTTGAGTTTGCACATGTTTTGAAAATGTCATCCTTCAAGGGCAAAATGCTAGTTGCCCTGAAGCTTGTCCAAATATTACTTTTTGTGCAAGTTGTAGTTAAGGTCCTAAATACAATGCAACTAGTTCACACTAACTTGCATGTGTAGAGGAGCTTCAAGTTTGCCAAAGGTTCCCTTCCTCGCAAAATTTGGCATTGAAGGGCTTAAAAATAGACATATCTAATGTCTGGAGCTTGTGAGATGCGTGTGAGGGTAGTGTTTGATGTCTACGCTCCAGTTTTGAGATTTTTGTACCACCTGAAGGCATGTGTGACTTTAGGGTCATCAACAACTAGTAGTTTCCAATTTGAGGGGGATGGAGGATTGGGAACCATAGTTGTGAAATGTTCTAGCCATGCCTCATATAGTTGCCTAGTCATCCATGCTTCATTTTGCATTGACATAACACCTCCATCTTCACATTCGATCAAGTAGCTTTACATGGCTTTCTTCCCTTTAAAAGTGTAATAATATTGGAGGGCTTTTCCATCAACATTGACATAACAAAGAATCATGAGCCATTTCATTATGTCATACATAGCTTTTGAACCCTTTGAGCCAACACCCACATACCTTTGTTCTTGCTACCTTGTATGCTTATTTCATTTGCATTCCAAATGTTCTTTGGAGGGTAATTACGCAAATTGTAAATTGCTTGCTAGTTGTCACGGAATGTTTTTACCACTTCTAGACAAATACTAAATACCCTTACTTTCTTAAGGTTTTCACTTGAAAAGTAAGTTGTGGGTGTCTCTTATGCAATCCATCGCACCAACACTTTCTGGGGATGCCGTTGGCAAAACGGGTCTCACACATGTGACACAATCCAACAACCTTTAATCTTAAGCACCTTAAAGAGACATGTTGCCCAATGTCTTGCCTTTTGAATGCACAATTGAGAAGGGCTTCCTCCTCATCATCTGTAACAAAGGTTGGTTGGACCTTATGCTTTTTTTTACATTTGCCATCTACTCAAGCAACTAGGGTTGTTATATTCATGTTAAATTGCCTACAACATTCTTGCATAGACATGCCCTCATCATGTGTAGCAATGGCATTTGCCATATTTGACTTCATCCAAAGTTGTTGTCTCCTCTTGGTTATCGTCTTTGCAATCGACGCATTTGAGGGCTTAGGTTTCTCCAAAATTACTAGTGCATTTTTAGCATTACGTGATGGAGGAAAAGAACATCATTAGGCTGGTGTAAACATGACTTTCACGTCTCGTTCTAGTGATCCTTGTGTGTCTAGTCCTCATTATGGCAAGAAGAAATAGGCTATTGTGCTCATAAACATAAGAGAATGTGGCACTCTTTGAGGTTCTCTCTTTGTAGGTGAGAGGTACAAGTAATCAACTTGAAACATAAAATAGATGAATATGGTGCTAAGTGGGTGAGATGAAAGTGAATATGTAGGAGCACAATGATAAATTTCATGACACCACAATAATTTGAGAATTTTTCGATTTCAATTGTAGATTGAAATAGAGATAAGCAGGAAATGCAAAACAATGAGGTATTAGAGAGTTAGTAAACACTAACTTGAGTAGGTATCAATTAGCAAGTGTGCATAATCTAAACAACAAACCCTCTTCCTTGATGTTTTTGCTCATGGTTTGCTTTGTTCACTTTGTATAGATAAGCTTTCTGATAGTTTTCTTTGTTCATAGGCGGTGGATGATGGACTCCCTCAGTAGGTTGAGATGAGAGAGAAATAGGTTCTGAAGTAGGAATTAGCATTGGCAATTTTCTTAGAAAAGCAAGCAACATAGTAGATGGGCTCTTACAAGATGAAGCTAGCTTGTAGGCAGTGCAAAATGCATCATGCTTAATGTGTATCTTGTTGCAAGAATGAAAACAAAATCATGAGCTAATATGATCATTAATGCACATTTTCACGTTGATGCTTTTTTTTTCAACAATATTGGTAGCAATTGGTTTTTTGACATGTTGCTTTTTCTTGTATGTCGTAGGTTAGGATTTGAGAAAAGATGGAAAAAGTCTCATTTTGCATCGTACTTGAGTAGGAGTTGAAGAGGTTTTGAGTGACCAACAAGTGTATCCTTGGAATCACACAAGTGTCCCTCAATGTATCTCTTAAAGTTAGGCACATCTGTCAATAAGAAAGGTGTAGGACTTGTCATCTGGCATGATTGAAAATGTTGCATAAGATGAGGAAAAGTGAAGGTCATGCTCATCCTTAGCTTCTCTGAAAATTTGCTAAACATTGCATCAATGTCTTCATGTGTATGACCCACCATTAGAAACCCAAGCTGGATCATCTTGAATGTTCCTCATGCAACAAGCAATGATAGATATGCAAACAGATAGCGATTTTTATTTTATGATCCACAATTATCAAGTTGAAGTAGTAAGCTCTCTGGCAATCGTTTGAAATGATGATGGCCATCCTGTGGTGTATTATCTTCCATGCATGATTTATTTTGTGCAACACTTTGATGGTGGTCCAGTGCTTTTTTTGAGTTGAAGGCATTTAGTAGCACAAAGGTTGATCTCGGCATTCCATCTACTTGCAGATCACCATTTGCATGCCTGTGTAGTCGCTCCAAGTTCCTAAAGCACAACGACAATGAGGCAATTGTGAAGTTAGGATCGTGAGGCCATAGATCGAGTGAGAAATGCCCATATCTACCTTTTCCATGTCCATGTGTAATCATGTTTGTTAAAGAAACTGGTAGTTGAGTAGATCTTTTAGTCTCTTTTGATCGAAGCCTTAACCTAGGGATAGCTTTCTTTTGTTGGTCCATTTTATCATGTATGATGCACAGGTTTTTATCTGGATCTAATGCTGAGGCCAAGCGCCAACTGTAGTATATGTTTCAGCAACTTTTTTGTCGTAGCATGTGACATTGAAGCTTCTTTAAAAGCACATTTCGCTCTTGAATACACTTTGTTGCTGCAAGTTGCTCTTTGATCTCTAAGAAAATACTACATTTGGATAACTCACTTGTCTTTGCTAAGGTTACATGCTTGAACTCTGTGTTCCAAATACGATTGAAGGTGGACAAGGACATTTGCTTACATCCAATACCACTCAATGTTGTATTTACTTCTGCCCATATATCCACCTTCTTGTAAACATTTGGGATGACCAATTGTGTCTCCCTTGATCCATCTTGCATTGTTCTACTCTTGTGTGGCATTTGCTCTGCATTCTTCTTAACAAAGTCTCTAAGGATGGCTCTTCCCATCTCTATGTGATCCCAATCTGCTCTTATTACCCCCTTGTTTCCATGCATTGCCCTCCTCACGCCATGCTCAAATTGTGTTTTGTACCTGTAAAAGATGTCTTTGGGATTCCATGAATCTCCACATACCACTTGTCCATTGAAGATGAAGCTGTACTTCCTTGTTCCCAAGTAATCAATCCTGCATGATGATTCAAACTTGTCATAAACATAGTTTGTGCAGTCTTCAAATTGCAATCCCCAAAAGTATTTACGTAATTGTTGCATTGCTTCTCTATCAGCAAACTGGCAACACTTTTGTTGGCAACAATCAATCATGGAAACATGTGAAATGGAGTCCATAGAAGTCCTCAATTTTGCACCTTTAGGGGCAATAATTCGAGGCTCTCTATTGACCATACAATATGATCTCTTTTGAACAAAAAATGATTTTTTTGCAGAAACAAAATCTTCATTGGTATCTTCCATGTTTTTGGCACAAGCATTTGTAGAGATGAATTGCATGTATGATTGTTGTTGTAGCAGCGATGTTCCATCATCAAAGGTGACATGTTTAATAGGCCATCTTTCCAAAGTGACATAGTGGAGGTTGTCATCTATGTATGTTCCTGTGGTTTGATCAAGGGATTTATCTACCACCACACCAACATCCTCTTCTCCTAGCAATTCAAAGTTTATCACATCATATGGAAAAGCCAATAATATAACCTCTGTCCCAACACACATTGTGTTGCCTTCTGTCCATAGCATCACTCTATGTTCTCTCCAACTTTCATGAATGCTAAGCGCATCAATATCCTCAGAAGGTAGGAAATGGTTTGATTCGTGATCATCTCCTTTGCCATGAACTGTTATTGAGTTTGAAACAACCACCACATCTTTCTTTCCCCATTTTGCAAAGCCACCTACAGCTTCATGAACCTTCATTGCGTCAATTGTTGGGAATGGCAAATATGCTGCTACATTTAGACATTTATCAATAGCCACTGAAATATATCCATCTTCAAGTATTTCTCCATGGCATGTCTCATTTGAATGTATTGCATGCACTCTCCCAAGTGCAACAATCTCATGATCAACTAGCAAATTCACAGTTTCTCCAAAATAAAATTCGTTATTCATGATACCTGTACAAGTGAGAAAATGGAGATTTTATAATTTTTATGTTGTCACCTCTCAGAAAGAAGAAAATAGTAATGAAATTGCTAAATACAATGAAGTATCAAATTTCATTGAAATGGAAAGAGCACTTAAACATTAGATAGAATGAGTCCAACATCCATAATAGAAAGTATTAATGGAAACATAGTACAGAAAGGGGATAGATTTGACCATATGGCCAAAAACAAACTTTCTCATGAACTATGCCCTAAAGTAAAGAAGAAATTTTTCTTCTATTATTTTTAGTTTTCCTTTATTTTACTTTATTTTATTAGCTACTCTTTGAGTAGGGAAAAACTTCCTTGTGTATTCAGATTAGGAAAAGATATAGTAGATGTTCAAATCTTGTACTATATCTATTCAACATGAGAACAAGGATTAAAATGCTTTATAATGTGTATAGGAAAAGATTTAGCCATGTTGAGATGACAAGCTCAACACATGCAGACATTGATGATGGACCGCCTGGTTAGATGGGTCCACATGTCTACACTTAGCACGTCGGTGGTCATTATGACTCTCACATGGCCACTGACTCATTACTTATTATATTCAGGTTGTTACACCTATTTACAGCAAGCATAGTTATAGCGCCAGTTGACTAGTGTAGTCGGTTATGCATTGTTTGACTTAGTAGGCCACTTTCCTTTATGTTGTATCTTATCTATACTTTGTGTACATTGAAAAGTGTGTGGAAGAAGAAGAAGAAACCAACAAGAAAACGTTTTGGCCTCCATCTCTCTTCTTGTCTCTTGAGTGAGCTTCTCGTTGTGCATTCTGTGTGTGTTCGGTGCAGCATCTTGAGCAAGTCCCCCCACCACACGATTCTTGACATGGTATCAGAGCCGCGCCACTGAGAGAGGCTGATTTTGAAGGTTGAAGCGAAGGAGAAGAAGCAAGGTTCGAGCAAGCAAGCCACGGGTAAGAAGCTCTCCCATTCTTCCACTCTCTCTCTTGGATAGTGCCTATGGAGATACCAAAAGCAGGGTCGAGCAAAAATCTCAGATTGCAGTGAGATTTGGTGTGCGTGAAGAGTGCTGTGTATTCTACAAATAAGCCCTTTGGCCTTTCCCGCAGTTATTTTGGGCATCTGAGGCCGTTTCAGGCCCCGTTTTAGAGCCGCAAGGTTGCAGACAGTAGTTTCAGGGTACACTGTGACTTCGACTGTATTGACCGAAAGTGGGTACACAGGTTACAGATTTCACATTTGTAAGTTCAAAGGTGTTTACTAGCGAGTAAAGACAAGGTTTATCTGCAAACTAGTTGCAGATTGCATGTATTGTTGAGCAGACAGTGAAAAGGCTGTCTGGTATATTGCTATGCACTACAGGTCGAGGATTGCAGAAGATTTGCTTGCTGTTGGTATTGATTTTGTGATAATGGTAGAGAATAGTGGAAGCCCCATCATTGAGAAGCTCGACAAGAATAACTATCCTTCATGGAAGTTCCGTGTCACGAACTTTCTTATTGGAAAATGCCTCTATGAGTTTGTTTTAGGTGAAGAAAAGGAGCCGAAGGTGAGTGATCCTCCAACTGCAAAAGAGACAAAGGCACGGAAGGAATGGAATGCAAAAGATAAGAAGGTCATGTATTGGTTGTCTGCAATAATTGAAAATAATATGCTGGGACACATTAGAAATGCAGAGAATTCATATGCAGCTTGGACCGTACTTGAAAGTATGTTTTTTGTAAATACAAAGGCATGAAAGATTCAACTCAAGCAAGAGTTGAATAGATTGAAGAAAGGGAAGATGTCTATCAACGAGTATGCACTTAAGGTAAGGAGCATTGCAGATGCCTTGGCAGCGATTGATGCAATGCCCGATGATGATGATTTGGTGTCGTCTACCTTGGGTGGACTTAACAATGAAAAGGCTTGGAAGTCTTTTATAACTTCCGTATATGTTAGAAAGCCATTTCCAGATTTCGATGAGTTGGTCTCCCTTATGATCATTGAAGAGATCAACATGCAGAGTGAGACATCTGAAAAAAGTGGTGAACATGTCCAAGCTTTCTACTCCAGTTCAGGAAGGGGACGTGGCGGGTTCTCTTCAAGAGGCCGTGGTACAGGACGTGGTAGTGACAACCAGCAAAACAGATTGAATCAGTAATTTGGCAATATGCAGGTTTCAAGAGGTCGTGGTAACTTTAGAGGCAGGGGAGCTTTAGAGGAAGAGATGGATGGCAGAACAGAGGTTCTAACAACTCTGGTATTGTGTGCCACTACTGTGGCAAAACAGGTCATATCGCAGCCCAATGTTATGCTAAGAAAGATGATATCCACAGTGGTTAAAAATGAACATCTGTTTGTTATGTAGCATATGCTGAATGCTGTTACAGGAAAGGGAACACATGATGATGTTTGGTATGTTGATTCAGGTGCATCCAATCATATGACCAGCCATGCAGAATAGTTTGGAGAGATGCAGGATTTGCAAAATGCAGGTTATGTGCAGACGGGTGATGATTCATGCCACCCAATTTCACACATTGGAAAAGTTTCCTTGCCCTTACATGATGGTAAGACAAAGAGTCTTTCAGATGTATTACATGTGTCATCTATTACAAAGAACTTGGTGTCAGTCGGTCAGATGGTAGAGCAAGGGCTGCAAGTCAGATTTAATGCAAAGGGCTGCTTTGTAGAAGACTTCAATGACAAGTGCAGGTTAGTTGCAAAGGGAAGTAGAGTTGGACGTATGTTTACTCTGGATGCTGGAATTCCTACTATGAATGCTGCTATGTATGCTAAAGGAAAAGGTGTTGTTGCAGATATTGAAATTTGTTACGAACGCATTGGACATGCAACTGTACAAAGGCTGAAATTAATGCAGTCCAAAGGGTTGGTTACATGTTTGCCTACATTTAGAGTTGTAGAATTTCATAAGGTATGAGAAGCATGTCAGTTTGGTAAGCAGGCAAGATAAACCTTTTCACATGACAGAGATATAAGCAGAAATATCCTTGATGTTGTACATACAGACATTTGGGGGCCTACACAAAATGTATCTCTTGGAGGCAGTTCATACTTTGTCACATTCATTGATGATTGTTCTAGAAAGCTGTGGGTATATTTTATGAAGGAAAAGAGTGAAGCGTTTAAGCACTTTAGAACTTTCAAGGCTATAGTTGAAAGAGAAACATGCTTGAAAGTAAAGTGCTTGAGGTTAGATGGAGGGGGAGAGTACCTCTCGAATGAGTTCAGTGATTTTCTGAGGTCTCATGGGATAAAGAGACAGTTCACATGCAGGTATACCCCACAGCAAAATGGTGTTGCAGAAAGGAAAAATAGGCATATTGCAGAAGTTGCATGTGCCTTGATGGCTGAAAAGAATATGCCTAAGCATTTTTGATCTGATGCTGTTCATATTGTTGTTTATATTATGAACAGAACTCCCACAGCTGCAGTTCATGGGATGACTCTTGAAGAATGTTTTACTGGCAAGAAGCCTGATGTATCTCACTTTAAGGTATTTGGCTGTGTTGCATACGTTCATGTGCCAGATGAGCTACGGAAGAAGCTTGATCCAAAGGCAGAAAAATGTGTCTTTATTGGATACTCTTTAGAGCAGAAAGCGTATCGCTGTTATAACCCTGTCACATGTAAGTTCAGAGTGAGCAGGGATGTCATCTTTGATGAAATGAGCAGTTGGTATGCATCAAGTGGTGATGCATTAGATGATGATGATGATCATGACACTCATGTGCAGGCTGAAAAGCAAGAATCACGGACTCTTAGTGGACCAGAGACATCATCTGGTAGTCCTTGGTCTGGGAGACTAAGGAGTAGCTCTACATCTTCAGGTGCATCTAGTAGCACTACAGGTAAAGACAAAGGAAAGAATAAAGTGTCAGAAGGCATTGATGCAGTTCTTGATGGAGACTCCAGTGGCTCAGAGAGCTTGGATGATGAGCTTGGCATTCCTTCAGTGAGGACACCAGGTGTACAGGGAGCTCATAATAATGTAAAGGCTCCATTGAGTGATCCGATGGTACGCAGATCTAGCAGGGTCAGATACCCTGTTAAAAGATTTGGTTTTGAAGGTTATGCAGCTCACCATTATGCTTATATGGTGAAACTAGTTGAGGATGTTGAGCCCACTTGTTTTGAGGATGTTGTTGGCCATACTCATTGGGATGCAGCAATGGATGAGGAGATGGCTGCATTAGAGGCCAATAAGACTTGGGATCTAGTATCATTGCCGAAGGGCAAGATAGCTATTGGATGTAAGTGGGTTTATAAGATTAAGCACAATGCAGATGGTTCTATTAGTAGGTACAAAGCTAGGTTGGTTGCAAGAGGCTATGCCCAGACATATGGCATAGATTATGATGAAACCTTCAGTCCAGCTGCTAGGATGGCAACTGTCAGATGTGTGATTGCTTTGGCAGCAGCCAAAGGTTGGAGGTTGCTGAAAATCGATGTGAAGAATGCCTTCTTGCATGGTGATTTGTAGGAAGAAGTGTATATGGATCAGCCAGCAGGTTATGAAGATTTAGAGCATCCCACATATGTGTGCAGGTTGAAAAAGGCGCTCTATGGGCTCAAGCAAGCACCTAGAGCATGGTCTGACAAGATCAGAGAGTATATTGTCAATATTGGCTTTTATGTTTCTGATGCTGATCACTCACTTTATGTGAGAAAGGGAGATGCAAGTTTGGTCATCATAGTCATCTATGTGGATGACTTGATTATTACATGTGATAGTGATAGTGGGATTGCTAAAGTCAAGGACTTTTTGAAGAAGAAATGAAGGATTTAGGTGAGCTAAGGTACTTCCTTGGCATTAAGGTAATCAGATGTGATGATGGTATATGGCTGTCCTAGAAGACCCTACTATGTTCAGGAGGATAGTGGGGAGTTTGATCTACATGACCATTACAAGGCCAGACTTGAGCTACGCTGTTGGTCTTGTGAGTCAGTTTATGCAAGTACCTAGAAAGCCAAATTTGGATGCAGTTAGACGTATATTGAGATATGTGAAGTCCACAATACATTATGGAATTTTCTATGAGGTAGGTACAGATGTACAAGTGTTTGGATGCACAGATGCAGATTGGGCTGGTAGTATGTCTGATAGAAGATGTACCAGCAGATACATGTTCTCTCTTGGTAGTGCAACAGTTGCTTGGAGCAGCAAAAAGCAATCTACAGTTGCTTTGTCGAGTACAGAGGCTGAGTATAGAGGTGCTGCTGTTGCAGCATGTGAGGTATGTGCAGGTGGAAGGTCCAGTTGTGATTTATTGTGACAACATGAGCAGTATACAGTTGGCTAGGAACCCTGTGTTCCATGCCAGGACAAAACATATTGAGGTACACTACCACTTTGTGAGAGAGAAGGTACTAGCAGGTGAGATTGACTTGGTGTATGTCAGCACACAGGATCAGATAGCTGACATCTTCACGAAGGCATTGGGTACAGAGAAGCTTCAAAAGTTTCGAAGCTTACTTGGAGTTGCAGAGATGCAGTTGAGCTTGAGGGGGAGTGTTGAGATGACAAGCTCAACACATGTGGACATTGATGATGGACCGCCTAGTTAGATGGGTCCACACGTCTATACTTAGCACGTCGGTGGTCATTACGACTCTCACATGGCCACTGACTCATTACTTATTATATTCAGGTTGTTACACCTATTTACAGCTGGCATAGTTATAGCGCCAGTCGACTAGTGTAGTCGGTTATGCATTGTTTGACTTAATAGGCCACTTTCCTTTATGTTGTATCTTATCTATACTTTGTGTACATTGAAAAGTGTGTGGAAGAAGAAGAAGAAACCAGCAAGAAAACGTTTTGGCCTCCATCTCTCTTCTTGTCTCTTGAGTGAGCTTCTCCTTGTGCATTCTGTGTGTGTTCGGCGCAGCATCTTGAGCAAGTCCCCCCACCACGCGATTCTTGACAAGCCACCTAGTCAAAAATCTATTGTATGTATTCCATACCATAGCAAATATAAAAAAACTTTGTGATCCCCATTGAAATCTTTGTTGCATGTATTTCACATGACAAAAAGGATAAAAGTTCATTGTGGTCTCCATAGAAAAATATTTAGCCAGACGGCCAAAACCTTAAGCAAAATACACACAACAAGGATAAAAGATCCTTGTGTGTGATCTTTATGGAAAAGATTTAGCCAGATGGTCAAAACCTCCATTGCAACTATTTTACACAAGACTTAGGATTAAAACTCTTTGTGATGTACAAAACAAAAGATTTAGCCATATGGTCAAAACATGTATTGTATGTAACCTAGATGATAGCAAGGATAATAATTGTTTGTGATGTCCAAAACAAAAGATTTAGCCATATGGTCAAAATATGTATTGTATGTAACCTAGATGATAGCAAAAGATTTAGCCATATGGTCAAAACATGTATTGTATGTAACCTAGATGATAGCAAGGATAATAATTGTTTGTGATGCCCATAGAACAAGATTTAGCCAAATGGTCAAAGCCTTTATTGTATGTCAACAAGGATAAATAATCGATCTCCATTAGAAAATATTTGATCAAATGATCAAAACCTTTATTTCATGTATTCCACATGACAACAAGGATAAATATATTTTATGAGAAGCTTTGACCTCGTGCTTAAATGTTGAAACCACAAGGACCTCTAAAGAATAGGAGATTCCATTCCCTATGACATGAAGCTATAAAGATTGAAAAAATTTCACCATGGATTAGAAGCTATTTGAGAAGGAAAGATAATTTTTATCATGGTTAAATATTTATAAATCTTATAGTACCTACTTATTGATAATAGTAAAATCTATCATATTACATTTTATTTTTAAGTTATACTATTTTAGTCTAAATCATGTTATATTAGTATATCATACTATGTGCATATTATGGAATATAGTATCAAAATATATTTTAAAAATATGTATATTAATTTAATTTATTAATAATTAATAAATATAATTAAAATATATTAAATCATATTTTGTAAGATTATGTATATTTAATGTATCTAATATGAAATGTGTAATATCATTGAGGATTTAAAGCCACCTCAGTGATAGGTCAAGAGTAGAATCTCTAGTAGGGTAGGATACAGAGTATGTAGGCAAAATCTCTAGATGTGGAAATAGGGGCAGTATCCTAATGGTAGGTTCTTAAGGAGGGGTGAGGGGGAAGGAGCGGGCCTGGGAGAAATGCCCCTAGTGAGAGTTTGAGGGCAACGTTCTCCTTGGTGGAGGTTTGGGAGCAATGCCCCCAGTCAGGGTTTGGGGATAGCGCCCCTTGTAGGGACCTGGGGCCAATGCTCCAAATGTGGCATTTGAGGGGTAGTGCCCCCTTGTGGGGGTCTAGGGGCAACACCCGTAGTCGGGGGTGGGGGGTAGTGCCCTTGATGGGGGTTTGGGGGCAACACCCCCAATGGGGGGTCCAGGGGGTAGTGCCCCCAACAGGGGTCCGAGGGCAGTGCCCTTGATGGGATTTGGGGGCAACGCCCCTAATGGCGGGGTCAATGGTATAGCCATTACTTGATTTTTAGAAAATTCACGACTTGAAATATTTAATAAAATTAAAAAATAGTTTTTAAAAATAAGATCTAAATCTACTTGTATTCCGTAACAAGTTATGGTAATTCAAATAGCGTGATACATTAAATGATCCCTTTCACGAGGTCAGTCTTGACAACTAATCATGATGTTTTTCAAAACGAGTTTCTCTTCCCCTCCCTCTCTCTTCCACGCAACTCTCTAACTTGAGTGTTTTCTTTGTTGCATTTTTACAGTTGCAGGTTTTGCATCTCTGATCCCTTGCATTTTTATATTTACTCCTGTCACTCCTCTCTTATTGCAGGTTTTGTGGCCTTAATCTTTGGCGGTTCTATCCCCCTACTCTTCTCTAACTTCTCTTCACTGTTTCATTTTCTTAAACTGAAATAGATTGTGCAGTGCAAATTCTGCTTCAAATCAGTGTATTATAACCAAAACTACCTATATCTTCAAATTAGAAATCTTGCTCCAAGGGTTCAGCAATTCAATAAGGCAATGAATGATCGCCACTCCACCACGTGTCTGCTCTAGTTCACGAGTGATTTTTATTACGTTGGCACATATTGCTGACCTCTACTAGTTACAACAGGTTTTGAACTCCTCCCTACTTCATTTGTGATTTTGAGTTAAATTACATTGATTTTGATCATTTCAATCCATATAATTACTACAAGTCACACTACTACTCTTTTATATTATTAGTATTGAATAATATTAAGATCAAACACCACAAGCATTTTCTAAATAAGAATCATGTATGAAAATTAAATGCAATCTTTATTTCTGTAGTAATGAGATTAGGCACTCACTCTTGAGAATTCAATGTCTTCTCCTTCTTCTTGATTGCTTGATTGATCTCCTGGAATGCCTATGTTTTTTTACTGCCCACTACCTTGCAAATGATAGCATCTTTGCTGTGAATATGAAAAATATGATTTCTTGCACTGTTGAAAGTACTCTCTTTGCTGTGAACATGAAATATATGATTTGCGTAATGTTCAAAAAACTCTCTTGGATGTGAATATCATAATAAATGGTTTGTGCAATGCTTTCATCAATGAGTGCTTTCAAAATACTAACTTTTCTTTCTATTATGTGATGCTATATACCTTAAGGTTTCGCCTCAAGGTGAAATCTAGACTTATATTTCTTTTATCCTTCAGTAATATTAAAGCATTTTATCAAGTTCTTATACATCGTATTATACTTTACTATATAGAACTTTCTATTATATTGTATTTTCATAGTAAATGCATTTCCATTAGATTTTATGGCTACATTCTTTATAATTTTGCAATAAACACATGGCTATACAATACTTACTAATACTCAATATGATTTTTCCATAGGATGTAATTTGATCTTCTAACAATACATATCATGATCTTTCATCATATGGTCAAAAATTTTATTTCAATATAAGAAGTACTTTTTGTTATTTTATTCAATACAATCTAGGATTTGACCATGAGGTCAAATCTTTTCTTCTAATATAAGATGTAATTTTTGTTATTTTTTCCAATATACTGTGAGATTCGGCCATGCGGCCAAATCTTCTCCCTAAGCTATCTCTTGGCTGAAATAAGGACTCTTGTAGTATCACAATATCTTGCAACAAATCAACCACTTTGTTTATTTTACTACAAGAATGATGTTTCGCCATTTGGTCAAATGCTTTCTTGTATTATCAACCCTTACTTCCAAAAGGAAAGAATAGTTTCTACTTAGAATTCCTTACTTTCTATAAATTGGCCATGTGGTCAAATCTTGTCTTGCAACAAACAAATCACTTTTTTTGGGAGTTCATCCTGAAAAATTATGACTAAATCTATGGTGGGTTTGATCACACAAATCTTGGGTATGCTAGACTTGGCTATATGGCAAAATCTTCTAAGAATAACATCTTCTATATTATCTCCACAAAGGAAGACCATGTTCTACTTGGAACTCCTTGATTACCTACTATATTTATAGGAAGTTTCTCCATGTGGTCAAAACTTCTTGTGCAACAAACAAACCACTTTGTTTCCATAAACCATTTCAGTTTTTCATAACTTCCTATCTATATATTCATATATAAATATCATATCATTTTACCACAAATTAGCCAAATTTTTCATTCCACTACAAAATAAAAATTGGCCATATGGCCAAATCGTTCATTTTATTATGAATGCTAGCATCCAAGAATCCCCCATTCTTGTTTCGTTCGGCCGTATGATCGAATCTAATCTCATACATCTTGCAAAATATGAGATTACTGTTTTCATTTCACTATAAAACAATATTTGGCTATATAGACAAATCCAATTTCACAACATGTTGCAACAAATGAATCACTTTCTTCATATGGTTATGAAACTAGATTTGGCCATATTTGGCTATATAGTCAAATCCAATTTCACAACATGTTGCAACAAATGAATCACTTTCTTCATATGGTTATGAAACTAGATTTGGCCATATGGTTAAAAACAATTTATAAAAATATAGATATCTTATAGGTTTCACCATGAGATCAAATCTCCACCTTTTGAGTGTTTTTAACATTACCTTATATTGATATCTATGGGATTTGCTACATAGCCATATGTGTTTGTATGTGAATCTCATATCACAATAAACGGCATCCTCTCTTTAACTAGCCTTTAAAAACCATATGATAAAAAACCATGGCAAAGTTTCTAATCTTATAGATAAGTCTTATGACAATTTAGGATTTGACCACATGGCTAAAACTAATGACAATGTTTCTACAATATAGCTCCTTTCAAGGGAAACTTACATGTGCATTAATTAAAATGTTAACGTTGGGCCAAATGGAATCATGAGATTGCTACATAACCATATTGATATATGGGTGGATCTCATATTGGACTAAATCTCATTCTTTGATTAAATAGGATTTGATCACATGGCCAAAAATCTTAGCAAAGTTCCTACAGTGTGATCCTTGCATACGAAACCTACATGGAGAAGAAATCCAATGTTAACTTAGGGACAAAATCATCCATGACATTTTCTACATAACCACAATGATTTTTCACTATATCTCATACCACACTCACACTCAACATTTCATTATCACTTGACCATTTGGCTAAGCCCATGGTCAAGTCTCACTATTAGAAGAATTTGATCTTCTCATTGAAGTCCATGGCAAAGTTTTTACTATATGGTTCTTGCAAGAGAAACATAATTAATCCTAGCTTAGGGTCAAAATAATCCATGAGATTTGATACATAAGCACATATATTTATGGTTAGATCTCATACCACACTTAATCTCAAATTTCAATATGTCATTTTATGGAAGAATCCCTTTGGAGTACATTTGTCTTGTATTTCGTAAAATCTTGTATTATTGTGTTTTCAATTTTCAACCTAGAAATATTATATATTTATTTGGGTTTTGTGAATTTTGACTATTTTAAAATCCACTTTTATTTGACAACTTTTTCTCTTTGTAGAACTATTCAATGGCAAAGAAAGATAGCACATCCAAAAAGGAGACCCAAACCATTGATGGAGTTAGTGGTGATTTTGTATATCCATGGTATGTGGATGTTTATGATAAAGGGCTGACAATGTTCTCCTATTTACTTTAAAGAGTGATATTATATTTTTTCAACAAGATGGTGTCATAGAGAAGATAACAGATGGATGTGCTGGGAAAGAGGGAATACCATGTAATCTTGTTAAGATCAAGGGGAAAAATGTAGTATAAAAACTTGATCCTTTGTCATTTCACTTTGCGCATATTAAAGAGGACTAAGAATACTCTTTGAAAAAAATGAGATGGACCTTATTTGAGGAGGTAAAGGGCACACAAGACATTATATCAGCATTCCAAGCTGTCCAAAATAGTGAGCTACTTTCCCTATCAAGAAAATGTGATCACCCCAATAAAAGAATGAAGCTCCAAGATAAACAAATAGACTTGAGATCTTCGCCTGCTCCTCAAGAAGTAAATAATTCACTGAATCCCACAAGCTCAAAGTTCAAATCACCTCAACAAAGTTCCTTGTCACAAGTTCTTGTTGTTAGTATGGCTGCTAACACTACTGAGAATGATGCCACTTTACCTTCTATGCTAGAAGTTACACTTGCAAAGCCAATAATTTCTCTTGAGGTCAAGGGAGTAGAAAGGACATTCGATTTTCCTGAGATAGTTAAGAAGAAGGGAAAGAAGGAAGAATCAGGATTTCACATGTTTGAAAAATTCTTTCCATTTGGTCCAACAACACAATTTCCTATTCCTGTTGATAGGTGCTATGAGGCACCTCCTTTGTATGCTTATAGGTCATTGTGTTGGGATTATGTAGCCTGGGAGGTCTCCAGCGCATCTTGTAATCTTTGCGCTTCATCTTGTAGCCGTTTGCTTCTACTGCTAAAACTCCTGGCCCTTCACTCTTCAGAAACTCGATTTCACTTATTAATCTGTTCTGTTCTTCTAGCTCCTACCACAAACGGAGCTCCATGGTATGTTCTTGTGGTGTATTGGCTTCGCCTTCCTGAACCTCCTGTCTTAGCTTTTCCACTTGAGCGACCTTTTGCTGTAGATCATTATATTGCTGCACTAGTAGCTTTAGACTCCTTTGCTCTGCCACCAGGTTCTGCTCTTCGTCTTCCAGCCTTTGTCTAAGGCGGCTTTCGTTGTCCTGGGCTTCCTTTGCTTTTGCTACTAGCTGGTCTTGTAGGGCCTTCATTTCTCTTCGTCGGTCGGCTCCCTGCCTTGAGACTTCTAGCCTAAGAGCAGCTGACGTTTCTTTTTCTTTTTCTAGCTCCATCAAGGCCACTTTATTTTCTTCCTTCGCCTTGTCTAGTTGTGCCAGTAGCTCAGCCACATATGCGTCATAGTCAGTGTCGGCAGGCATGGGAGTATGGGGTGTGGTGGTTGATGCCTCCAACCTTTGTCTTTTAGGGTCTTGCCGTGACTCTGCATCTGCGGAGTGGGCCTTTTCAATCCGGTTCCTGGCACGATCTTGGCCACTTTGCTCACTAGCATTTGCATCATGTTCATTAGCTGTGCCGTGTCGAGGGGAGGTGTGGGTTGTGTGGTGGTTGTAGTCGTGGTTTCAGTCGTTGCAGGCACAAAAGAGGAAGGAAGTGGATGTAGTAGGGACTTGCCCTTGCCTACAGCCACTGGAGCTGCTTCCACACTTGAACTAGCTTCGGCTTTATGACGGGGGCTCACAGGTTTGAGCTCTCCACCCCCGTGGGTCTCTTCCACAGATCTTCGTGTAGCCTTTGCCAACTCGGCCAGCTCCTTCAGTCTCTGCTCTTCAGCTTCTTCTTCCGCCCTTCTTTTCCTGTCCTCTTCTGCCTTCTTTGATTCTTCTCTTATCTTTGCAAGCTCTTTCTCCTCTTTCCTCCTTCTTTCTTCCTCAGCTCTCCTAGACTCTCTTTGAGCCCTCTTGATTTCAGCTCGTTCTTCTTTGCTTAATTACTCTTTTCTTTCCTTCTGTCTCCTATCCCCTTTCTTTTGTCCTTCTGGTTTGCTTGCTTGTGTAGGTGGCACCTCCTATTCTCCCTTGTCACTTATCGTTCTATCACTTGATTCTTCTCCTTTGTGGTGAGGGGCTTTGATGTGCAGCTTGCTCTTCCATGACTCCAGCATCCTTCATTGCTTCATCTATGATGGCTGTCAAAACACCACCATATCTAATTGTGGCCGCCTTTGAGGCAGGTTTCTTCCTTGTGGAGCGTGTTGTTGAGGTAGGGGATTCTCCTCCTGCTGGTGCTTCCACTGGAGTGAGAAGGGCAGCTGAGCTTTGAATGGTTTTTTGCACGAACCCATTCCAGTCTACCTCCTCAGGGACTCTTGCTGCAATGCTTTCTAACAACAGGACCCCGATCCTATTCATCAATGCGTTGTACCTTTGGCCCGAGAAGAGTGTGTGGATCATCTTCGCTTGCACCTTCACTGCTGGATCCGGGATGTCAGCCAAGTTGATTCCATCCACTGTGTGCACCTCTTGTTTCTTTACCCCCAGCATGGCGTAAACATCCCTTCTCAGCCACCTCTCTTTCTTGGGTACGAGCCCCAAGGCCTTCTCTACGATTGCCGCATTGAGGGGCACTTCAACTCTTCTTTCCTGCTCCCCTGTCCTCACTATGACAGTGTCACAGTTCATGCCCTTATCAAAGTTCCTTAGAAATTCAGCACACATGCTGTAATCCACGGCTTGCCCCATCTTTTCCCCATACTTGTGGAGGTGGCATCTGTCCACCAATTCTTTGACTGCAGGTTCCTCCAAGATGGCCTCATCCAAGTTCAGCATGTGCTTGAAGGTGAATTGACTGAATCCTCGTGTCTCGATGCCGATGCCGAACTTGGTCATCTCTTCTTCAAAAAATGGGAGTTTGCCCCCTTTGTCTTGTCCTGTCATGGTGGTTACCTGTCAACACACCATGCCAACATTAATGCTTAAAAATCGGCTTATTTCTAACAAAACTCAATTTTGAGAGAAAAATGTATGTGTCAAAAATTGGTATACTTGCTTAGAGGCTTGAATTTTAGAGACAGGCTCACAGCAGCAATTGCTATTGTTTTCTCTTTGCAGTATCTTCCATTGAACTCAATTAATCATAACATTCTGCTAGATAGCATGACTCTCATTTTGCTGACTCTCATTTTGCTCGGCTCTTGCTCACATTGCTCCCTCCCGTCTTGGATCTTTCAAGGAATCCTTCTTAGGATTAGCATAGGAAGTACGAGGCAAATGCTGTTTGTCGTGGATTGACTTACTTAGCCAATAATAAATCATAGAAGCTTGGATTGTATTCGAGTTGGACATGACAATCAAGAGCAGATGGTTGGATGGAGACTTGGGAGATGTAGGTCAAGACATCGTGAAAGAGATCTCCAGTATTAAGGCGGCTTGCAACATGTAATTCCTCTTCCGTAAGGAATTGGTCAATGTAAGGGTGAGTGAGAACATGGTCGTCTAAATGCTGGTTGCGGGTGATGGCCAAAACCCTAAACGAGATAGGTGCCACATAAGTAGGGTCATATTCGATGGTTTTAACTGCCCTGTGTTGCTCAGCATTGGTCATTATCCGGCAACCTTTTTTCTCCCATTGGATTCTCAGAGCAAACCACTATTGCAAGAATGTGGAAGGCGAGCTTGCCATCTACGTGAGCTCTTGCAACTCGTGCTCAGGAATAGAACAAGGAGGCTTACGATATGAAGTGATTAGTATTCTGAGGGCAGCTTGCTCCTTTGAGATTTTGTCGTTTGCTATCAGTTCAGCAGCAATTTTGGGGAATTTACAGGTCATAAGTTCTTATTCTTCCCAAGTGCATGGTGATGCACGAACATTCGAAGCAAGTGTTTTGTTAAGAAGACCTAGGTCTAGCCTCTCGTAACTTCTAGCGAATGTAGTGAAAGTTTGTCCAACATCTTGATGCAGGTTACTAAGTCATCCCCAGAAGTCGCGGCGAGGTCTTTAGCCAAGGAAAGGAAAGGTCGTACTGCGTAGGAAGGTTTAAGACCTACTGGTGGGAATGGTGCGAATGGACTGGATAGTGGTGACTCCATCATTGGTGTCACAGGTGTGGCTTTGCACTCCAAAGCACTTTGAGGTGCTGTAGGAAGCTCTGGGGGCATGGGAGTTGTGCTGGGTTCTGGGTGAGCAGTCATGGGGGTATTTAAGTTCTTTGGATTAGGTAAGTCTAAGGCTTGTGGCGTTTGCTTTGGTCGATAGATGAGCTGGGGCTTACTAGCCACAGCGGGCAATGGTTTGCTGACTATGCCCTGGGCACCATGTGTGCAAGCCTCCCTCACTAGGGTGAGATTGCTTGTAGATGAGCTTTTAAACTTGCCATTTTTAGGCACCCAAATCCAGGGGTTGCCCTCGTAGTATCCTTGTGCTCGCAAGAGATCTTTGGGGATCCATCACGGCGTGGTTGTGTGTCTACGTCGATAGCGTCTAGACTACCTCTTAGGCCATGATGGCTAATTATTTTGGCGTTTAGAATCACGTTTGGGTGGTCTACCCAGATGTGGTCTTTGCCGTTTTGGCACCCATACAAGCTTGGATTCCTTGGCCTTGTGAGCACTCTTGGTGGGTTTGGGCCTAGGGTCGAGAGCCTGGCATGAGGCCTTAGTTTTCTTCTGTTTAGACTTGGGCTAAAGCGTGGTCGTAGGGGTTTCTACCGGTGGCTTGGTAATGGTGGAGGAGTCAGGACAGCCCTTGCTAACAGTTGTCACTATACGCACATTGCCTATAGCAAGATGAATGCGGTTTAGGTTGTAATCCACATTACAGTTCATTTGCTTCTTGAAAGTACGACCTAATAGTGACATATTACCGGCTCCTTTAGTGTCATGCAACACATGGAAGAAAGTTGGTAAACTTTCAGACTTGATAGAAACGACGACCTTGTACTTCCCTAGGAGTGAATAAGCATTACCCCCAAACGGGGTGAGTTTGGCATTAGTGGGCTGTAGTTTTGGTTGACCAATGCGTGTCCAATGGTCATGCGTCAAGATGTTGTAGTCGACACCTTCATCAATCAAGGCATCGAAAGAATACGTCACTCCTGCTGTGACTATGATTCGTAGATACGCCGGTGCCACTGCTTCTTCGTCCTGATCTGTAAGGTCGGTTATAGTAGGCATGTAGACGTTCATTGGGGGTTCTAGCATGGGTGGCTCATGTAATGGATGGGAAGGAGGATAGTACTTCTTTATGCGGCTGCCATTAAAAAAGCCTATTCCTTCGCCTTCAAGTGTCTCTAACTCAACATTCCCTGTTCTACCAATCATGTGTACTCTGAAAGGCCCTAGCTCCTGAAAATTCATCTTTTGTTTATGTCCTTTTACAGAGTATAGCAGAACAAGGTCCCATTGTTCAAAGTCTCGCTATTTGACATGCTTGTCAAACCACATCTTTCGTCGAGTCTTATCACAAATCAGAGAGTGAGTGGCGAGGAGTCGGGTCTCCGTTAGGCGCTCTAACTCCACTAAGCGATTGGTCCAAGCCTCTGCTCCCTCCCAATGCTCATGGACTGCTATCCTTAAGCTAGGGATGAAGAAATCTAAGGGTAAAATGGCTCCAGTCCCGTACGTCAGCCTAAAAGGCGTCTGTCCTACAGCCGTTTTATAAGCTGTGCGATAGGCCCACAAGGCCGCCATTAGCTTGTTGTCCCAGTTACTTCTTGAAGTAGACACTACCTTTGTAAGCACGTTGACTAAGATTTTATTCGTGGATTCGGCTTGGCCATTAGCCTAAGGGTAATAGGGAGAGGATTTCTGTGATGAATTATTAGGAAGGTAGAGAGCAAGTGGGAAATCACCTCATTAATGAAGTGCGTGCCTTGGTCGCTTACAAGTTCGATTGGACAGCCAAACCGTGAAATGACCTGCTCCCACATGAACTTTGCAGTGGTTCTAGCAGATTCTTCCTCGTGGCTCATGCCTCTGCCCACTTCGTTAGATAATCGGTTGCCACTATGATGTAGTGAGCTTGGGAATATTGTGCCGCAGGACTGATAGGTCCAATAAAATCGATGCCCCATTTTTCAAAGGGTTGTCGGGCTATGATAGGGGTCAACTCCATCTTGTCTTTCCGCACAGGCACTTTGGTCCTTTGGCACTCATCGCAATGCTTTGCGAATTTAGTTGCATCGCGGAAAAGGGTGGGCCACCTTAGTTGGGATTGTAGCACCTTTCGGGCTGTTGTGTCCCCGCTAAAGTGTCCTCTAGCGATTCCGCCATGTGCTTCTTTCAATGCATCACGCATCTCGTGCTCACATACGCATCCGCGCAATAAACCGTCTTGTCCCAACCTGTAGAGTTGGCCGGCTATCAGTTGGTATGGCTGAATTTTTAGGATAAGTCTTCTCAGCCTGGCCTTCTCAATGGGTCTCTCAGGTAGTCCGTTCTCTAGCACTTGCACTATGTCATCAGCCCAGTACGGTGTCAGATCAGCTTTAAACAATTCTCTCTCGCTAGACAGGTTAAAGAGATGAGCATCCGGTAAATCGTCAGGTATGCCTTGTCTAGCGGCTTCTCCTGTGGGTATGCGGGACATGTGGTCAGCCATGTAATGCTACTTTCCTTTGCGTACAACCACAGAGAAGTCAAACTCCAGTAGAAGGAGCAACCATCTAGCTATGCATCCCATAGCGCAAGGCTTGTTCACAAGATATAGCAAGGCTTGATGGTCAACAAAGAAGACAAAGGGAGTGGCCAACAGGTAATGCCTATATTTCTTTACCGCAAATACCATGGCCAACCCCTCCCTTTCTGTCGTGGAATAGTTTATCTTGGTCTCTGTGAGCTGCCTCTACTGGCAAAACTCACCGGGTAATCTAAGTTATGTTCACCAGGCTGGCATAGCACGGCTCCAATAGTGAACTTAGAGGCGTCTATGTGTACATGAAACGTTATGTTCCAGTCTGGGGCTCGTAAGATTGGTGCAGTAGTAAGAGCCTTTTTCAACTCCTCATATGCATGCTGGCATTCCTCAGTCCACTCGAGCACTATCAATAGCTTGTACAATGGTCTAGCAATTAGTGCGTAATTTAGTACAAAGCATCGATAATATCCAGTGTGTCCTAAGAAGTGAGAGAAGAATTTTGGTGCCGAGAAGTGCTTAAAAATAGCTAAAAATTATGAATATCAAGGGAAAAATATTCAAGTCGAAGGCGGCGGATCGATCTAGGACGATTTTAAGCGCCAAAGTGCTTTAAAGGCGCCCGAGCGACACTTCTTGATTTTTCATAAATTTTCAGACTGTCGTGCAGGTTGGGGAAAAAGATTCAACGTCGAAGGTGGCGGCTCGATCTAGGACGATTTTAAGCGCCAAAGTGCTTTAAAGGCGCCCAAGCGACACTTGTTGATTTTTCATAATTTTTTAGATTGTCATGCAGGTTGACAAGAGTTACCGACCAATGTGGGATGCCAAGCCGGACGCCCAGGATTTTTCAGAGCTCAATTCGGAGACAGGACGGGGAAAAGGCCAAGAAATGGTCAAGATTTGAAAGGGTGGCTACAACATGGACCAAAGGGGGGGGTGCCCTTTGGGGAAATTTTAACCCCCCAACCAAAAGGCATGTATCAAATCGTGAAGAAATGGCGTGATGGCGTGATCAGGAACGTGGCGCATTTTTTGCCCCCATCCTCTCTCATGGAGATTCCAGGCTGAATGTACCCCATGCAACTGACAATGGGACTGAACTTCTCCCTGGATGTTGACTCTATCGCCGTGCTTCGCTCCTCCAATGGTGGTCTCTATGAAGAATTCTGATTTCAGTCTTTCTCTCTCCTCCCTCTCTCTCCCCTAAAGGCAGATTCATGTGGTGAAGAAGAAGAAGAAGAATGGATGACAGATGCTTGTCCAATGAAGACCGGATTGCTCTGTGGTGCAAGAGGAAGGAAGATTGCTGATTGTAGACTGTCATGAGCATTAATGGTGGCTGGGAATCAGTCCCGAGATATGGCAAATAAAAACCCGCAATCCGCAAAGAACGGTAATCTCATTTTTACAAAGGAAATTGATGTTTTATGCAATTTGCTTCATGAATACTTGTTCCCATGGGATAATTATGCATTGTAATGTTGTTTGCAATGTCTTCCAACTGTTTGAAATCAGAAAATCAGAAAATCATAAGTGTTGTGGATGAAATTAATAATGTAAAACCCGTAAAACATGCAAAATATGGGAAAATTGGGTGTTTTTGAGATATAAATAGAAAATATAATAAGACACACCAACTAAACTTGTGTTTTTGCTACAAATGAACCTAAAGGCCATAACCCACAACTCATTTTGAATTTTTTTCATTTAATATTGCAAAAAATACAAGAAAAATAGGGAAAATAAGGGAAACATAGGGAAAAAATGGATTTTGAGTGCCGAAAATTAAGAAAAAATAAGATTCATGTTTGTGGATGTATGGGGGGTCTGAAGTATGGGGTTTAGCCTCAGTTCAGCCCTATCTTTATGTTCTAGTGAGTTTTTATGGCTTTTTATACAATGAAAATGTAGAAAATGAACCCTAAATCGATCAATAATGCACAATCTAAACGGGTAAGGGGGTAGAGTGTATGAAAGGTGTTTAAATGCTGAATGAAATGATGAGAAGCTTGTTGGTTTTTATGCGTATCATTTAGGTTAGTCGATAATTAAATATTAAGAACCTAGTAGCACGAGGGTTTCTCGGTGCTAGGTTCATGCAATGCCGCATACGAGCGATAGTCAAAGTCATTGAAAGAATGCTTTTGCACATATGCACCAATGCTGATTTTCTTAATTGTTTGAGCACATGGACATTCACAATTTGCATGAAGCATGAAAATGATAAAATGTATCAGACAATACCTCTTGGATGCATGGCAATTGCTTTCTAGAGGAATATGACCAACGTTGAGTGAGTAAGGTTGTTCTAAGCTGTAGGCTAGGCGTTGGGTCTAGGGAAAAGAAAGTGAGGTATGGTACATTCCTGGATACGATCAATTGGTACCTTGAGTGGAAATATGTGTGATATTGTGTTATATATGTTTAGCGATGCATCAAGGGGCCAATCCCCAAGGTGTAGGAGAGTCGTAGTGAGGAAGCGGCAGTCAGCCGTGGGAGGACCTCCTATGTTTGTACTTCGTGCTATTTGGCAATGTGCTAGGGACTCCCTCTGAGGAGTGTCAATTGGGTTAGAGTTGGACTACGATACGTGATACAAACGCAAGATGTTTAGGAAGATGATGCATGTGTCATCTACACTCTTGGCCGCGAGGCCGTGGGGTTGTTGAGCACATGATAGAGATCTGGCTAGTGCATGAGCCAGTGCCGGACCGTTTTAGGTCCCATCAGTGGTGTGTCTGCCGGGAGCCGCTTAGAAGTGGCGGTCCTCGAATCCTAGTTGTCTAGGGACTAGTTAGCAGTTTATGCCAAAGGATACTGAGATTGATCCATTATTCATTGATAAGCATCGTCTAGCCGAAATTCAAAAGCAAGAGAGAGACGAAAGAGCTAGGCAACGTGCTGAAATTTCTAGGAGGTATTCTCCTAAGCGTAGCGGTGCTGAACCATTACGAGGGAGTGGATCTCGTGGTCTTGGTGCCACAGGCAGTAAGTTAGGAGAAGGTGGAAGCTCTAGTGCTCCCCTTTCTTCCATAAGCCAGTCTACATCAAGTGCGGGAGGTGTAACCCCACCGTCCCCTACTCCTAGTGCAAATCCAATTCTTGTTATGGTGCAGCCCATAGCAATTCCTGCAAGAACGACGGATTTGCCGGCTCTAGGTTACCCGCTACCCATTTTCAATGGGCTAGTTGAGGAAGATGCAGAACTCCACATCAGGGAGTTTCAAAAGCTAATGTTTAACTGTCGCATCCAAGAAGGACATTTAATGATGTTCTTCAACATGACTCTTAAAGGAAGAGCTGCCATATGGTATCATGGTTTAGAAGCCGGAACCATATTGAATATTGATTCATTTTATGAAGCTTTTCGAAGGGAGTTTGCCCCTGAAAGGGGTGGGCAATATTGGTTGCGCGTACTTAACGTAACCCGCCAAGAACCACACAAGGATATTCGTGCTTATGCAAAGAAACTAAAAGAGGTTTTCCGTAAGTTGGACACCTCTATTCCTATCCCCTCAGCTGCCCAATTGCAATATTTTCTACATGGTTTGGACTTCAATATTCAGTTGCAGTTGAGTAGTGTCCCTTTGGGGGATATAGATACTGCCATTACACGAGCACAAGAAGTGGAATCCTGACTACAAGCAGCCTATGCTTCTCGAGGCAATTTGAATATGGGTCTAGCATCGGGAAATAATATGGCGATGGCCAATGGCAGTGGTAGCCAAGGGATAGCGATGGCTAATTCTAATGGGAGAGGGAACATGATGCTAATTTGCCTTTATTACCAGCTCCCCCTAGCATGTCGATGCCTACGGGCAGTCAAATGGCTCCAAATGGTGGAGGCCAGATAGTTAATCATAATGCCATGCCTGTGGTTCAACAACCAGTGCCTAATCGAATTGTTAGGCCGATGAAACGACAGGGTAATGATAAAGGCTACGAGTTGAGCGCTTCCAATGTTCTTGGCGAGGTTAAGGACATGATGAAGCATTATACCGACATGATTACGGAGCAGTATCGACAAATAGCCGTTGATGTCAACTTCCTTAAAAAACAACAAAATTTGATAGGAAGTAGATACCCAGATGAGGGTGCACCTTTGAGGTTTAGCTGCAAATGGTGTGGTGGGCAACATTATCCATGAAATTGCCCAAATGTCAAGTGCGACATCTGTGGAAAATCTGGCCATTTAGCAGCCACTTGCTGGAGTAAGATTAGTTCCCTCCAGCGAGGTAGTCGGCAACTAGGGCCTGTTAATCATCGTGCGCAAGGAAATGATTCCAGCGAGAAGACAGACCTAAACAAATACTCCAACGACCAAAGGCTACAGTGAAGGAGCTGCCTAGTGGTAGTGGGGTTAGTTTGATTGAGGCTATGTGCGTTAATGACGCTAAAACCTCTAATCTGCGAGCTGTCCTTACAAGATGTCAAAAGAGTAGAGAGGCCGACAAGGATAAGCCTGTCGATGGAAACCCTAAACAGGGTGACAAAGGAACGCAAGTTCTGGATCCTGCCATGGAAGGAGGACCTCTAAAGCCCGTGGAGAGTAAAGCCGATGCTAAGAAGGATAAGGAACCACTGAGGAAGAAGGTGAAAGTTAAAAAAGAGGCAATAAAGCCGGTTCAACGACCTAAAGAGCGGATGGTTTGGCGTGAAAAGCGAACTCTACCGAACTATCATGAATTTGATTTGGCGAGCTCTCTTTGCGAAGTCAAGACGGATGTGAACCTTCTACAGCTTATTAAGCTTTCCCCAGGAGTACGCAAGGAATTTAGAAAGATCTTGCATATCGGGTATATCGTAGAACCTTTGGCTATTGCGCGAGTTGGTGATGACTGGTTTGAGTATGCTGAGAAGCATTGCCCAAGGGTTGCAGCCTATGTCGATGGGATATTAATAGATTATTCCATTGTCAACACGGGATCATCTGTTAACATTATGAGTTCTGAACTAATGGAAAGGTTGGGTCTTGCGGTCCAGAGAGATACCTCCACAATTCTCAGAATGGCAGATGATAGTTTGAGACAGCCGGAAGGCTGCATTACTAAGGTCCATGTCACTGTTGCAAATGTAGAATTCCTGTTGGACTTTAGGGTGATTCGTTTTGCAGGGCGTCCAAGTTACCAAGTATTACTTGGACGACCTTGGATCTTGCAAGCGGACTGCCAAGTGGAAATACCCGCCGGTCGACTAATATTCGACAGAGGTGCTCAGTGCGTGGTGATTGATGCCTATCCTGAGTCCCCGCAGAGTGAGAGAGCTCCTCTATCTTCCACAGAATTGGAGACATTAGAAGATTTATCCGCCAGTGAGACATCATCGAGTGATGAGTCCAGAGAGGGATCCACCACGGAAGACATCTATCAGATCACTTTGAATGAGGTGATAGAGGCCCAAGATCGTATAAGAGATGCATATGTTATCAAGCTAGACCTTGGCACGCCAAATGATTCGCTGCCAATTAAATTAGGTTCTATGCTCAGCTCAGCAGAAAGGGAGGACTATGTGTCCTTGATTTAAGAGTTCCGCGATATCTTTGCCTGGAGTTATGATGAGCTGAGAGGCATTCCTCCCAGCCTGGCTGTTCATACTATTCCTATAAAAGAGGGCAGTCGTCCTGTGCATCAGAAAGTAAGGCGTATGCCTTTTGAACTGAGGGACGGGCTGTTTGAGGAGTTACAGAAGCTTCGAAAAGCGGGTTTGATTTTTCCTATGCAACACATGGAATGGTGTTCACTAGTTGTTATCAGGAAGAAGAAAAATAATCAAATTCGATTATGTGTAGATTTTTGAGAGCTAAATAAGCAAATGGTTAAAGACTACTATCCGCTTCCATTTATTGACCAGATTTTGGACCAATTAGCGGGTAGGGAGATATATTCGTTTATGGATTACTTTGTAGGATATAACCAGATGAAAATTGCAGAAGAGGACACGTTGAAAATAACTTTTATTACTGTCTTTGGTACTTTTGCGTACCATGTGATGGCCTTTGGGTTATGCAATGCACCTGGTTCGTGGCAACGAACAGTAGATAAGACATTCGGTGACATATCCCCTGAAGAGTTGAAGGTGTTTATTGATGACTTAGGGGCCGCCACCATGAGAGAAAGGCAGTTGATCATTTTAAGAAAATGCTTTGAGCGCTGCAGACAATTTTGTATCGCTCTAAACCCACGGAAGTGTGTTTTCGGTGTACCTTATGGGCTATTTTTGGGCCATGTGGTCAGTTCGGTAGGAATTGTGACAGATCCCGAGAAGGTCAAAGTCATAGTTGCCATGGGTCCACCACGCACTCCGAAAAAAGTTCATAGCTTTCTGTCTTCGGTTGGTTATTACCGTAGATTCATAAATGCCTTAGCAGAAAGAACGTTGCCGCTTACAAATCTATTGTCCTTTAGCTATTTGTTTGTATGGAGTGGGTCCTGTAAGGTAGCTTTTGAGGATGTGAAGCAGGAGCTAGTAAAAGCTCCCGTTTTAAAGGCACCTAAAAGAGGTGAGGTATTTTATATATTTTTAGCAGCCACTGTGCATAGTATTAGCTGTTGCTGTTTAGCCCAAATTTGGGAAGAAAAGTGGTATCACCCGATTGCTTTTGCTAGCCGGAAGCTGGGGTATCCGGGATCAATTATACCTACATGGAGAAGTTGTGTCTGGCGATGGTCTTTGGGACCAAGAAATTCAGGCACTATATCCTCTATGAGAAAGTTGTGCTTTATACGAAGGCGGAGGGGCTTCGATTATTGATGAATAAGCTGTAGTCGCTTGATCGTCTAGCGAAGTGGTTAATCACTTTACAAGAGTTTGATTATGAGATCAGGAGTAAGCCACCAAGGTTACAGGGTATTGTGGAATGTCTTGTGGACTTTGGGGAGCCAAAAGAATCTGTGGCTGAAGGTAGTGACATGGAGTCGTTATTTAAGATAGATACGACGTCTATTCCCTCTTGGTACGCTGCAATAACACATTATTTATCGATAGGAGAGGCTGGATCCGAACTATCTAAAGCTGATAGAAGGAAAATTAAGCAGCAGGCATTAAAGTTTGCCTTGATCGCAGGTACATTATATCGGCAAGGGGTTGATGACATCTATCGCTGATGTGTGATGCCTGACGAGGTGCCATTCATTTTGGAAGAGTGCCATGATTTCGCTTGCGGAGATTATTTTGTTGGACGGCTTACATCACAAAAGGCTTTAAGAGTAGGTTACTGGTGGCCTGCCATTTTCCAGGATGCGTTCGCGTATGTTAAGAGATGCGATATTTGTCAACGACATGATAGTCGAGAGATTAGGAAAGACCACTCACCCCTATTATGGCGATACTTCCATTTGAGAAGTGGGGAATAGACTTTGTGGGTCCTATTACTCCATCGTCGACTGCGCAAAAGAGGTATATTATTGTAGCAACTGACTACTTCACAAAGTATATTTTAGAGCAGATAATATGCCGTTTTGGTCCCCTGAAAGAATTAGTGTCAGATCGTGGAACCCATTTCCTGAACAAGGTTATCAAAAGCTTGACTGAGGCTTGGAAAATCAAGCACAATAAAACGACTCCTTATAATCCGCAGGCAAATGGGCAGGTTGAAAGTACCAACAAGCAGTTTGTGGGTATCCTATCGACTGGCCACACGCCGTTCAAAATAGTTTATGGTGAGGAGTGCGTTTTACCCTTAGAAATTGAGTTGCCGACCATTAGATTCATGATAAACCATTCTTTGGGTAATGAGGACGCCCTATTAGAGTGATTTACGACCTTAGCGCACCTCGATGAAATCAAGTTGCAAAGCCTATTACACCAGGAGCTGGCTAAACGTCGCATGAAACAGTTGCATGACCTGAAAGCGAAGAAGTACACCTTTAAGAAAGGACAACTGGTTTTATATTATGATGCACGTAGGGAGTTGTTTCCAGGGAAGCTGGAACCTAAATGGGATGGCCCCTACAAGATTGTTAGGCTAGGGAAGAATAGGTCTACAGCCCTATTAGCTGATTTACAGGGAGTATAGTTTAAAAATAAGGTTAATCTTAATAAGATTAAACCTTATTATTTCTAAGTATGCTAATATATAGAGAAATGCATTGCAGGTCCATGCTAGGAATGATTTGAGACTTGCGGAAAAGAGCTTAAAGTCGGTTGATGGGTCGGTTAATCCCTTATTTGGAGCACCCATATCTGGAGCAAAGATACCATCAAGGGAAACTCATCTGGTGGAGCAAAGGGTATAAAGTGATTGAGCAAGAAGACGGAACCTTTGTGTGGGAGATTAAAGTCTTTTGCCATCACTGTTTACGACTGTTGACGAGTATCCCTGTTGAGTTCAATGAAGAAGGTGGGATGGAGCCGTCAGTTCATCCTCTCAATATGCTAAACTTTGATTACCATAATTACGAATAGAGGAGTTCGCGATGGCCGGCTGTGTAAACTCATTGTGGATGTATACATTATATTTTGACGGAGCGTCCAGGGGCCCTAATTAAAAAGGAAGTGTTGGAGTAGTAATCCGAGATCCCCGACGTAGAGTGACGATGAAGTTAGCTGCTTATCTCGGGGTGGGATTCACTAACAATATGGCAGAGTATAAAGCCTTGATTATGGGACTGTATATTGCCAAGCAAGGTGGTATTCGTCGATTGTTAGTAAAAGGGGATTCCCAGTTGATTCTAAATCAGCTAGATGGGACATACACAGTGCAGAATCCCATTCTTTGTATGTATCATCGGACTGCAATGACCTTACTGGAAGAGTTTGAGAGAGTGTCTTTTCAGCTGATTCCACGTTACTGGAATCAGTTTGCGGATTCATTGGCAAACCTTGCTTATGAAGAAGACCTCTTTTTTAATTGTGGTCCCAGTCTGGATATTGTTATCAATGATGAAATAGGACCCGGTTGCTTGTGGGGTATGTTATTAGAACATGCAATCTATGGCAGACAATGGTTGATATGGGTGATGCAAAGAGTAGCTGAGACCAATCTACCGTTATTATCCTGGACCCATAGGTTAATTAGACAACACGTTATGCGTATGCCTCTTGCTATCTACGCACGAGGGATGGGTCATAACCTTATGCAATTAGTTTAGGGCTACGAGCCTGTTTTTGCTCCTTGGAAAGGAGATTATTATTGTATATTTGGATTCTTCCAAGGAGGGATGTGTAGGTGCTATTCTGTTTGATTTCATTAGGCCAGGAGGGCCAGTGTTGCGAGGTTTTGAATGCTTTATTTCATTAGGCCAAGAGGGCCGATTCAGTTTTGTAGTGAAGTGTTTTATTTCATTAGGCCAAGAGGGCCAGTTGTCTGTTTAGTGCAGGTGCAGTTAATGGTTTCTTGTTTGAGTTCTGTGCTAGACAGGTTTGAAGAAGAGCTTGGAAGGAGCCTTTTGTTGCGTGGAAGCTTCTTGTGGCCCTATCCAGGTGATATCTTTCCTTTGTGAGTACTGTGGTTTTTATGTTATATGTGTTTGTGTACTTATTAAAGGGGTTTTTCGTTTCTTGTTGGGGACGGCGTCCAAGGCATGAAGTCCCAGGTTTAGATTCAGTATGTTTGAGGGAGGTCTGAGTAGTTGTTGCCTCCTGTAAAGACATTGCTAAGCATCAAAAGACCTGTTTTAGAAGGGAGTCCTAGTGACCCTGTTCTGCTAGCCTGCTAGGCAGGCGTTTTAGGAGTTCCTGTTAGTTGTGAGGGTGTTAGAGAAGCCTGCAGAAGAAAAATAATGATGATCACGGAAAAGAAACCCTGAATATCCCAAAAGAAAATCAATAAATACAAAGGTGTGTAAAAAGGGGTTCTAACCCCTATAACAATAGAAAATAAAAGAAAGAAAAATTTATACGCAGTTGATCATCGCCTTGCGGAGGCCTGGTAGGTTCCTGGGGATGAGTCAGACCCAGGGCCGATACCTTGTCTTCCTAGGGGTGGCATCTTGCTGGAAGAAAAAGAAAAATGAGGAAGGTTGGAGCGAAAATAAAAGTGAGAGTTAGAAAAGGATTAAGTGTCGCCTTGCGAGGGCTTGGTAGGTTCTTGGGTACCGAGACAGGACATGAGGCCGATGCCCTGTTCTCCTTGGGTCACTATGCTCAGCTCCCTCCTTTTTACATACCCGAGTATGAAACATAAAAACCCTAAAAGAAGAGATGTGCTGAAAGAAAATACTTCTTGATTAGGCTATAGGAGTCCTCGCTTAGTAGGAACTCCTAGTTGTGTTGTCCTTAGTTAGGTAGGTAGTTGAGACCACCACTTAGGACAACCTCTTTGACAGTTCTTTTTAGTTTGGCTGTGTTGGAGCAGTTGGTTAGTGACTAGCTTCGGATCTTCTATCAGATGATGCTAGGCCTACTCCTTGTGGATGTCATGCCTTGGTTTTGTAAGGGGTAGGGTGAGCATTGTGCTGAGTTTTATTATATATTTGTTTTCTATCAGCTTGATGCTTCCTTTGGTTGTTTTGTACAGATCTACTGTGGGATTCGACGGGCTGAGTCGCCCTATCCCGTGGTCGCCAATGAGAGCGGAATTTTGGTGCTGAGAAGTGCTTAAAAATAGCTAAAAATTATGAATATCAAGGGAAAAATATTCAACGTCAAAGGCGACGGCTCGATCTAGGACAATTTTAAGCGCCAAAGTGCTTTAAAGGTGCCCGAGCGACACTTGTTGATTTTTCATAATTTTTCAGACTGTCGTGCGGTTTGGGGAAAAATATTCAACATCGAAGGTGGCAACTCGATCTAGGACGATTTTAAGCGCCAAAGTGCTTTAAAGGCGCCCGAGCGACACTTGTTGATTTTTCATAATTTTTCAGACTGTCGTGCGGGTTGACAAGAGTTATCGGCCAATGGCGGATGCCAAGCCTGTAATATCTCCGCACAATAAAAGTTAGTTGGTTGGTTCGTAAGTTAGTTAGTCAATTAATAAGTTAGTAAGATTACTAACTAAAGACTAACTAAGGTAAAAACTAACTAACATTAATTATTGATAATTTTTATTTAATTTAAAATATTTTATTTAGAAAAATCAAGAGTCGTAAATTCGATATTTTTCTCGAATTAGCAAAGACCGTAGCTACCCTTCACGTAAATTACAACGTGAACGAGACTTATGAGTTATATTAATCACTAAGTTCATGTGTATAGTTTGGAAGGTCCAAAAACATTAGATTTTGGATAAAACTAGTATATTTTAGATACTTTAGATATTATCCTAAAAGAAAAAGATATGGAGATTTTTAGAACTGGATGTCATTTAAAAAGAAAAGACAAGTGATATTTTAGTTAGTTTGAAGATTTTATAAAATGAAAAAATAAAGAGAAGTGACTGGCGAAATCGCGCGCGCCGCGATCGCAGTTTACAGGCAGTAGACAGCACTTCGAACAGAGAAAAGAAGAAAGAGTGAATTGAGAGCTTTCTAACCAAGTGTCTTGGAGTTTTACCCCCCTTTCGGAGCCAATGGAACCATCAGATTTATGATCTGAGCATCAGATCACTGATCTTTCCAAGATCCCCCTCCATAAAGAGCTCTACTTCTCAACCCCAAGCCCTCTTCTCTAATTCACTATAAATATGAGGCATGGGAGAGGCATAGGAAAGCATAAGGAGACCCCGAGAGGCTGCGAGAGAGAGGTAGAGAGGAGGATACTCCTCCAAGAGATTGTGAGGAAGAGCTTGAAAGAGAGCTTGAGAGAGAGAAAGAGAGAGAGAGAGAGAAGATTCACCTCGAGAGGCTGCAAGGAAGAGAATTAGCTCAATTCCCTCTATCTCGATCCTCGACTTAACCATCTTCTCTTACGCTCTCCCATCTTGAATCTACTCCACCTTCTTAATCTCTTGAGTCTACCTGCGGACGATGGCCTCCAAGCAAAGAATGTCGCATGCGGATGACAATCCCACAACCAACAATAAGGCTTCGAGCAAGGGCATCACCGTCAATCCAACTACGGTTCCGGTCGTAAGTAATGTATTTTCAAATTGATAGATGCTTGCTTGGATTCTCGTATGAGATTCGTTAGGCTCCATACTATTGCACGAGTATAGGTAATGGGAAAGGATAATTTTCATCTCACCTATTCGGAAGATGGAGTTTGCGAAGTGCATATATCAAGGGTAGATAATTGCACCTAATCACATATGACTTATTTGCTAGTAGAACAATTACAAGGAAGAATTAGTCAAGCGTTATGAATGGCATAGTCGTCAAAAGAATGACATTAAAAGATTGGGCATACAAATGCTAGATTAAAGTATAGTCAAGGGTTATAGATAGCATAATTGCTAAAAAGAATATGACATTAAGAATCATGAATGGAGAAGTACTAGTTTCAAGTTTAGATACTTCAAAAGTACTTAGCCTAACAGGCCAAATACTAAGAAAAACTAGATTCTAAGTCAATGCGAGGCCTATCGGAGTCTAATTACTTGAGATCATCTCGCACTTATCTTATCAAGTATTTATATGTTATTCCTATAACATGTTTGATATATGAGGATAAATTTCTATTTGCCTCATGACTTGACTAAGAGCTAGTACAAGAAATTAATCATAAGGGTTAAAACTAAGATATCTTGAGATCCGTCGGATAACGATGACTTTTGCTAATCCAAATTCAGGGATGGGTTATCAATCAAGGTAAGTGACATATAGAACTTACATCATGAATAGTGTTTGAACCCTTAACATATGCCCTAGCCGAAGGAAGGGAGTGTTAAGAACATGTTTGCATGGTATTGCTCTTAGATCCCAAGGGAGAGAGCAAATATACGATGGAAATGTTATATCGTCTATTCTTGCATTGTTTGGAAAGAATGCAATTGGTTTTGTTGATTGATCGAACAACATCCTAAATGTTTTTATATTCAATTGGTTGTTAGTTATTGTTTGGATGATTATTCCAAGTGCTTGTGATTTATGGCAAAGGCATGGCAAGGGTCTGTGATGACAAGTCGCCATGGGAATAAAGGAATGTTTTCTTAGAAAATGTTATTAGGCTGAATGCCTTGTTTGTGCTTGACTCCTAAAGGATTTAATTAAGGAAGGATATATTGTACGGGTGGATCACCTCCATGGTCGCACCGCGTATTAACCCGAAAGGGCACTGCTCGATTCACGGGCCGAAGGTCGAGTGGTGAAAAGGCCAACCACGGGAATGATGTTTCGCTCCTAGACAGCTTGTGGGTCAGTTGGAGCTCTGGACACCCCTTGCTAGGTCTAGAATGGAGTTGAAGACCTCCGTGGCCCCCAACATCTGGGCATGTTGGGAGATCCTATTCTAGATAAAGGATTGAGTTTTGGTGCCATGTGAATTAGACCAGTTACTTCTGCAGGGCAGAAGGGATACTTCTGTTGGACAGAAGGGAAACATAATTTCTCCTGTATGGGCGGGAGACAAAGATTAACTTGAAGATAAGTTAAGGAACTTGTTTGATCTTGTTTGTCAATAGATTGCTTTGCTCTGTTTTCGTGTCTGTGCTATAATTTACGCGAACGAACCTTGTTCCCTAAAAGGCTTAATTAATGAAGCTGATTTTAAGTGTCACACATAAATGTGGTAGGACCTAATTAGAAAACTAAAGCTATTAAGGGAAGCGGGTGGGCGGAATCCCTGACGGGTCCGTCCTATGGCAGGGTGGTCCCAGAAAACTGGGAGGCTTCTCACAAGTTTTTATCGTCATTCGACCTTTAGGTATCGATAGGTTAGAACCCGATTCATGCCGTTTTAGGGGACCGGAATGGGACTATGCCCTATGGGCAGAGAGGTTGAGCAACGCATCCCTCTCATTTCCCATTCTCTTTGAACCAAGTGCGGCATAGATCTGCTTCGGGTTGGGTATCTCTGCGTAAAGTAGGATGTCCAATACCCGACGCTAGAATGCTAACAGGAGACCTTGATAACTAGGAACCCAAATTTCAGGTCGATCCTAGTGGGTTCGGTTGTGAACGTTCCGTTGCGAGGCGGATTCGGGAAACCCTAGGCGACAAAACTCGGAACATTCCTTGGGAGTGCCGGGCAGCGACACTTAGATTCGTTTCTCGATAGACCGCTAAAAGAGTGCCTGGAAAGCCGATGGGCGGGCACCTCACAAAGCCGGACGCCCAGGATTTTTCAGAGCTCAATTCGGAGACCGGACGGGGAAAAGGCCAATAAATGGTCAAGATTTGAAAGGGTTGCCACAACATGGACCAAAGGGGGGGTGCCCTTTGGGGAAATTTTAACCCCCCAACCAAAAGGAATGTATAAAATTGTGAAGAAATGGCATGATGGCATGATCAGGAACGTGGTGCATTTTTCGCCTCCATCCTCTCTCATGGAGATTCTAGGCTGAATGTACCCCATGCAACTGACAATGGGGCTGAACTTCTCCCTGTATGCTGACTCTATCACCGTGCTTCGCTCCTCCAATGGCGGTCTCTATGAAGAGTTCTAATTTCAGTCTTTCTCTCTCCTCCCTCTCTCTCCTCTACAGGCAAATTCATGTGGTGAAGAAGAAGAAGAAGAATGGATGACGGATGCTTGTCCAATGAAGACAGGATTGCTCCGTGGTGCAAGAGGAAGGAAGATTGCTGATTGTGGACTGTCATGAGCATTAATGGTGGCTGGAAATCAGTCTCGAGATATGGCAAATAAAAACCCGCAACCCGCAAAGAACGGTAATCTCATTTTTACAAAGGAAATTGATGTTTTATGCAATTTGCTTCATGAATACTTGTTCCCATGGGATGATTATGCATTGTAATGTTGTTTGCAATGTCTTCCAACTGTTTGAAATCAGAAAATCAGAAAATCATAAGTGTTGTGGATGAAATAAATAGTGTAAAACCCGTAAAACATGCAAAATATGGGAAAATTGGGTGTTTTTGAGATATAAATGGAAAATATAATAAGACATACCAACTAAACTTGTGTTTTTGCTGCAAATGAACCTAAAGGCCACATCCCACAACTCATTTGGAATTTTCAGTCATTTAATATTGTAAAAAATACAAGAAAAATAGGAAAAATAAGGAAAAAATAGGGAAAAAATGGATTTTGAGTGCCAAAAATTAAGGAAAAATAAGTTTCATGTTTGTGGATGTATGGGGGGTCTAAAGTATGGGGTTTAGCCTCAGTTCAGCCCTATCTTTATGTTCTAGTGAGTTTTTATGGCTTTTTATACAATGAAAATATGAAAAATGAACCCTAAACCGATCAATAATGCACAACCTAAACGGGTGAGGGGGTAGAGTGTATGAAAGGTGTTTAAATGCTGAATGAAATGATGAGAAGCTTGCTGGTTTTTATGCGTATCATTTAGGTTGGTTGATAATTAAAGATTAAGAACCTAGTAGCACGAGGGTTTCTCGGTGCTAGGTTCATGCAACGCTGCATACGAGCGATAGTCAAAGTCATTGAAATAATGCTTTTGCGCATATGCACCAATGCTGATTTTCTTAATTGTTTGAGCACATGGACATTCACAATTCGCATGAAGCATAAAAATGATAAAATGTATCAGACAATACCTCCTGGATGCATGGCAATTGCTTTCTAGAGGAGTATGACCAACGTTGAGTGTAAGGTTGTTCTAAGCTGTAGGCTAGGCGTTGGGTCTAGGGAAAAGAAAGTGAGGTGTGGTACATTCCTGGATACGATCAATTGGTACCTTGAGTGAAAATATGTGCGATATTGTGTTATATATGTTTAGCGACGCATCGAGGGGCCAATCCCCAAGGTATAGGAGAGTCGCAGTGAGGTAGTGGCAGTCAGCCATGGGAGGACCTCCTATGTTTGTACTTCGTGCTATTTGGCAATATGCTAGGGACTCCCTCTGAGGAGTGTTAATTGGGTTAGAGTTGGACTATGATACGTGATACAAATGCAAGATGTTTAGGAAGATGATGTATGTGTCATCCACGCTCCTGGCTGCGAGGCCGTGGGATTGTTGAGCGCATGATAGAGGTCCGGCTGGTGCATGAGCCAGTGCCGGCCCGTTTTAGGTCCCATCAAGAAGCACTGAAATCCCTTGTAGTTATCGGGTGGCGGTAAGTCAACAATGACTCTAACTTTAGAAAAGTCTGTGGCAATGTCGTTCCTTGACACTACGTGTCCTAAGATGCATTCGTGTTTCATCCAGAACTGGCACTTTAAGGGGTTCAATGAGAGGTGGTACAACCTACACCTTTCAAAGACAGCTCTCACTTTCTCTAAGTGTTCGGCCCAACTAGAGTGTACGCATAAGTCATCTATAAACACTTCCAGTTCACGCCTAAGCATGTCCTTAAAGATAGTGTACATTAGGCGTTGAAAAGTTGTAGGTGCGTTCATCAGCCTAAAAGGCATGACAATGTAGGCGAATACACCCCATTCCGTGGCAAAGGCAGTCTTGTGCCTGTCGTCGGGGTGCACTTGCACTTGATTAAAGCCCGAGAAACCATCCAGAAAACTGTAGGCTTCTTTACCTACTACCCTCTCAAGCATGTGCTTGGTGTAAGGTAAAGGATAGTTATCCCTCTTTGTAGCGGCATTCACTTTCTTGTAGTTCACACACACTCAGATTTTTTCATTTTTCTTCATGACAATCACGATAGGTGATACCCAGTCCTTGTGCTCGATCTCATATATGAATCCTGCCCTCATGAGTTTATCAATCTCCTCTTTTACTGCATGGGCGTGTTTGGGATTCATGGGATAAGGTCGTTGTTTCGTTGGCATTGCATCAGGGACCATTGGGATATTATGAGTCACAACCCTAGGGTCGACTCCCTTAACTTCATCCAATGTCTAGGCAAATGCGTCAATGTACTATTGCAAGAGTGCAACAAGTTTGGTCTCCTCATCCTCCGTCAAGTCATCTGCAATGAACACAGGCCTTGGCTTTTCACCTTCCCCAGCCAAGTTAACTTCCTTGACTTTGGCGGGTCCCTCGATTGGTTCACTAGTTTGGCCTTGTCTTTTCACACCTAGCAGAATCACCACTTTGTCACCCTTTTTAAATTTTGTAAACCGTTTGGGTAGATCCTGTGGTTTCTTTTGCCTTTCTGCTTCTGAGTCCTTTGCTTGCTTCCTAGCCTCCTCCTTTAGCCTCCTGTGCCTTAGGTGGACTGGCAAGTCTCCCTTGGTGTGTTTGACTTTAGAAGGTTGTGGTATCTCGGGATCACTCTCAGTGTTGACTTCCGACTCTAAGTTAAACTCGCATCCCTCACTTGAGGAAGGTGTTTCCCCAGGGGATCGTAGTTCAGTAGGTGCATTTGTCTTGAGCACTGGGATTACCCATGGTTGTGCCACTCCGGCTTGCTCGTAATCCACGGCTCCTATGTGTTCTAGCCAGGATCTGTCACACTCCATTCGCATGACTCCTTTTTTGTTCTGATTGGTCCTTCCTCTCCTAGGCCTCGAGTCTTCCATGATTTGTTTTATCGCTTTTCCTTCCGTGTCGTACTCTATTGTATCTATCTCTTCTTCACTCTCCTCTTTCGTAGAGCGACAGTCCTCATACTCCTCGTCATCAGAGTCCTGTCCTTCCGACTGCTCATCATCACCTAAGCTTTCCTCTCCAGTCTCCTTGTCATTAGTAACTAAAGCCCAGTTATATAACAAATTCAGGTCGTGGACCTTGGTCCATTTCCATTCTGGCTTAGCTAATAGATCATGTAGAGGTTTTAAGTTAGCAGCCAAGTTGCCTTTCAGTTTATTGGTCAGATAGTCTACGATTTCCTGAAGCTCTAGTTTGTTGTTGGGGATATGGAATGAGGCTGTTTTTCCTGGGTTGAGTGAGCTTCTTGCCATCATGCAGAGTGGCACAATTGGCTCCTCAATTGGCATGGTTGCGGCTTTAGCAGCCTGCCAATATAGTTCTTCCTCATCCGAGAATGGTAGGTCAATGGTTGCCAAAACGTGCATCCAATCCCTCTCATCCTCAGGGTAAGGAATATATTTAGTGAGTGATCCATAGGGTTTGGTCGTTTGAGTATCGCCTTTCAGCATAGCTGAGATGGCATCTAGGTCAAGAGGGGTCGTCTTCCAAGTGTCCATTTCTACCCTTACTACACTAGTTCTGTTTCCTAGGAAAATCAAACCATTTCCCCAGTCCTCAATGACACACGCATTCCTCATCCAAGGTCGGCCTAATAGTATGTCGTAATCCACTCCCTTCATGACAATGAAGTTTACGAAAAACTGCACATCGGCAATCTTTACTGGCCAATTCTTTAAGACCCCGAATGGTATTACCTTCATTCCATTTGCTAATGTGACATTAAACCTGGCAGTCTCTGCAGGAGGGTTTCCCCATGCCTCTAAGACTGCATGGTTTAGTACACTAACACCTACGCCTGTGTCTACAATTCCTTTTCGCATCATATCTCCTAAGGCTAGGACGGGTAAAACTACATGCATTTTAGTGCCTTCCCAAAAAGCATTGATGTGCAAAGACTTAGGAATTGAGTGTAGAGTTAGACTTGGGATCTATGTAACTGCATCATGATCTTGCGGATCAGCACCCGCAAGTCCTGTGTGTCCCTCCATCAAGTCTTTTAACTCCTGCCATAAGGAATGATTCTGCCTAAGTAGGTCTTCCAAGCTTAGAGTTATTGGAGTAGACAACAAGGTTGTGAGGAGGCTACTAGGCTCTTGACTTCCCCTGAGGCTAGCATTTCTAGGCCATGCGTTCTGTCTACCCTGGCAAGTTTCCCCTTGGCCTTGCTGCTGAGTTGCCCCCAGTGGTGTAGGTATGCTCGCATCTTGTGGTTTTGAAGGTGAGACTGGTGTGCTCACGCTGGAGAAATCGTCAATAGGATCTTCTAATATGGGTTCAGCATCCTTGAGGTGCTTTTGGGCGTCCTTGACCCACTCCTTGACCTTAGCTATAGCCTCAAGCTGCCGTTTGGGATGGGGATATTCCCCTACCTTGGCACTCCCTAGCTCGGCTATCTTAGGAGTTGAGGTCTCCACCTCTACGTCTGTGACCCTCTTTCCCGTTACTAACGTAGTCGCTTCCTCGGTTTTAAGAGTTATCTTTGCATCGGTTCTCTTTTTCCGTCTCCTCCGGCTTTTCTTTCCTATTGAGGTTGCGTCAAGGTTAATTGGCCCTGGCAAAGAGATGCCTGCTTATTTTGTTTGAGCTCGCGTCATAACATGTAGTGGGATGGGTGTATCCTCACTGTCAAAGGTTTCCAATCCAAAAATCCCCAAAGGCACCGATGGCATGTTGGCAGAGCTGGTTGATTGCTTCCGCCTAGGACAGTCAGGAAACAGATGTGTGATTCCACACTCTGTGCATCGGAGATCCGCTTTGTCCTTGTTAGCTTGTTCTCGTTCTTGGCAGCATGATGAAATGTGGCCTGGGTGGCCGCAAGTCCAGCATGTGACTGGATCTTGGCTTGACCCTCCAAAGCCTCTGCCTCTTCCTAAAGCCATCACCGGCACCGGCAGATAATCCATCAGGACTGGGTTGCCCTCCTCGTCATAGGATATGTACGGGTTGACATGGTGTTTCTTCCTCATTAGGCTCCTCCACAAAGTGAACATGAGCATCGCTATATGGGTGGGTTACAAAAGGCCCTGGTGGTCTAGGTATACCAGTTGGGTTCATCTCCAGCCTAGGTATGGTAGGTCTTGAGTCAGTCGGTGCTGGGAGAGCTAAATGGGCTCCCCTCCCAAAGAAATTGGGTGGCCTATTACCTAAGTATGGAGGGTTGTACTGCTGCGCATATGGGAATCTCCTCGGCATTCTGCAATGCATTGCATCATGCCCGAATCTACCGCAATTTGAGCACGACCGAGATCTAGGATCTTGGCACTCAACCGAGAGGTGATTGCCGCCGCAGTATATACATTGTACATGCGATCTCACAGGCTTCCTTACCAGCTCTTGCAACCATGCAATCTCCATTCTCATTTCTACCATTCCCTGGTCATGGTCTACACTCTTTCCCTTATCTTGCATACTAGCAGTTAAGTAGTTGATCTCTCAGGGTCCCTCTGGCTTGCACTCTCTCAGTTGGTAGTCCTCATGCTGCGTTCCCTGAGTTGATCATCTACGTGTATTGCCTCCTTGAAAACTCTAGCTAGCACGTCTCGTTGCAAGGTGGAGTTACTGGCCAAAGCCTTGTAGAGCTCCTCACTCCGAATCCCGTTCATGAACATTGTAAACACTGCCCTCTCGATAGGTCGCTCATTGGTAGGGATTCTCTTGTAGAGGCTACGCACCTGAGTGACGTAATCCCTAACGTCTTCCTTCTCCCTTTGACTGATATTCATCAACCTAACGATGAGGTTATCCGAATACCCTGCCTCCGAAAACCTCTTGATGAAGAGGCCCTTAAGGCGAACAAAGTTCGTACGTTCTACGTCATCTAGACTAGAATACCAAGTCCTCCCCTTATTGCCTAAGCATAGGCCGAAAGCTTGAGCTCGCTGCGCAGGGTCAGTAAGACCGTTTGTCTCACATACTTGCTCGAACTGCTCCATGAAGCTGTACGGGTCACTGCTAGGTTCGTATCTAGCTAGTTGTTTTGCTACAATGGGGATTCTAGCCTGCCCTTTTGCCCCTTGCGTGACTCCCAATCCCGATAGTAGCGCGGTAGCTAGGGCAATAACGCTCTATTCAACGGACGTATTGTCCAAGAGTCGCTTTGCTACCAGTTTGCTCAATGTCATGTCAGCCTCTGCTGCCCGTTCCCTCTCTACATTCGGTCCAGATTTGGCCGCTCCAGCTAGGTCTAGCACTCGTCTAGCCTCATACATATCTACGTCTTGCTGTAGCCTTCTAGCCCTTTCCTCATGGTTGTATGCAATTATGCCTTCTAGCACTCTCTTGATTGCTCTTCTCTCTTCTTCCAGGTTTGCTACCACTTCCTCTATAGGTCTGCCCTGGATCACGGTCCTAGTGAGTAGATCATAGTTGTGGACCAGTTCCTGGACTGAGGTTGGAAATTCTCCTAAGTCTAATTGGTCCTCTCCTCGTTGGCCTCTTGATCCCGACATTGTTTCTTCTTCTAGCTCCACGAGGTTGTCAATAAATCCAATCAGCTCCAACAGCGTCCAATCCTCTATATTGTTGCTTTCCATGTCTTCGTGTCTTATCCAGGTCCTACTAGTAGGGCACTTAGGCACCTATCTAAGTCTTGGGGTCTTCTCCTACTAGTGGGTTCCTTAATGTTATTAGATATCTTGATGTGTTCCTTGTTATTTGAAAGCAGCTACAATCCTTATTCACACGTTATGCTTAGTGCTTTAGTGGGGCTTGGTGCGAAAACATGCTTTCTTCTTTTCTTACAGTGCAAACTTAGTGGAACACAAGAGTGAAGTGCTGATGCAGAAAGCGTTTAATGCGAACTCCACTCTGTTTCTCTCCACATTCTTAGCCTGATTTGAGTTCTAAGCTCGGTTCCCGGCTATTCTATGGTCTTTTTGAAGGTCTGTGCTGCGTTTTCTATTCTGCTCTAAGTTCAATTGGTCTTTGAGGTTCTAATGGTCAAACTGGATCTTGGGGGTGTTCAGGGTTGTGTCCTGGGGGTCAGGTCTGTGGCAGGGTCAACTAAAGATCCTTATTTTTCCTTCTGGCAGGATGGTCCGATTCCCAGTATCGGACTATCTGATTCTGGGAATCGGACAGGGTGGTCCAATTCTTGCAGTCGGACAGGGTGGTTCGATTCTTTCGGACAGGGTTGCTTAGACTCTAGCAGTCGGACAGAGTGGTCCGATTCTTGCAGTCGGACAGGTCGAGTCCGATTCCTAAAATTGTTTAGTCTGATCCGAATTTTGGATGGTCCGACTATGATGGGTGGTCCGAGTGCCATGTGGCACGTCCGATCGGACTGTCCGATTATGGGAATAGGACAGGGTTGGTCCGACTCCCTCAGTCGGATGGTACGGCAGGTGCGATTTCGACGCGTTTCGATCCCACTTGACGCCTGCTACACACAATCACAAGAGACTTTCCATATCTGATTAGGGCACTACTAAGAAGCACCAGACTCACCTGGAGCAGCACAAATCGATGGCACCCAGAATCGTGATAGCGCTCCCTCTTCCTGGCAACCAGAAGCTCTCTCTCTCTCTCTCTCACAAAGCTAACCAGTGAAATGAGGTTTGTCCTGGCCTCTCAAGCCTCTTAAGGTCATTTCCTAGCACTGCAAAGCCTTAAAGCCAGTTCCCTTTTCCCTGTTTTACCCAGAAATTTGAATCTAGTCCCCTGTTTCCTTGTTTCCAACAGCAGCCAAAACCTCTGTTTTCTCTTTTCTTAACCTAATCTAACCTTAATCTAGTGCAGCCAAAATGCAAAACAGAGATGCAGAATGGTAGTCCTACACTAATGCTTCCAACAAATCAAAACACTCACTTGTTTCACGGATTAAAACCTCCTAAATCCCCTAGCTATCTTGAGCACCGGTTCGGGCTGCAAACCCTACTTCTATGCTCGATTTGATGTGCGTGGTGCTCAAGGCTCGATTCCGTCGGTCCCGAAAATGGAACCAAAATGAAGGGGAGCTACAAGCTCTACCCCGAGACCTACGGACCACTTATTGCTCAAGTGTTTCGAACCGAGCGGCCATGGCTACCTCTCACATAGCCGACGCACAATGCCTACCTTACGGGTGTAGTGAGCTTACCTTGATGCTCGATCGAGTACCCTCCTCTTTCTTGCACAACGGTAGCTCCATGATCCTTGTGTTGAGATATCGAGCTCCACTCGCGATACGCCAGGGTGACCGTTGTGTATTTATGTCACCGACTTGTCAGTTGCAGATGCGGTTGGTACACCGCCCATGAATAATAGCTACATGATAGCTATCCTTATCTACTCTAGTTCGTGGCTCAGTTAGTATGCCACCTTAGTTAGTTGAGTTTGGTTTGAGACCCATATATAGGGTTCTTCTATTTCTTTGTAAGTGAGTTCTTTTTGGCTTACACAACTAAGAAGAGGAAAACTGTTTTCAGCCTCCACCCTTGTGTGTACTCCCCCATTGTGCAAGCAAGAAAGCTACAAGTGAGACTCCTTCCTTCTCTCCCACAAACTTGACATGGTATCAGAGCCTTGTTCGTGGTAAGGAGCTCAAGAAAGCAAGCCAAGCTCGCGGTGTTCTGGTAAGAGGAGTAGGTTACTTTCATTTTCTGTTTTGGGAGCAGATCTCTATAGGTAGCACAGCCGGAAAGTGCAGGAGTGCATTGTCTCAGGTTGAGACACCCTTCGCGGTGAAGCAAGAGGGCAATATATGCTGCGGGACAGGGCTTTAGCCCTAGGCGACCTTGTTTTTTTGATTTGAGGCCATTTCGGGGCCTATTTTGGAGGCGAAAGTTTTCTGCACGCACTCAGGAAAAGGCCTAGTTTTATACTGTGCAGCCACTGTTCTACAGGTCCGTGAAAAGTTACTGTAGAAATTGCATCGTATGCTTGTGTGCAGAGACATTGGGAGTTTCAGAATCATCCTTGGTTCCTGTTTATGCAAAATCGTCACTAGGAAGTGACTGTGTGGTCAAATACCACTTTCGCCAGTTTTGCAGATTTGCCCTTGTGAGGGTGAAGCTGTGTTTTTTGCAGTGACAGAATTTTTTGCAGTGTTTTGTAATGGCGTCTGATTCTCTTTCACAGATTGTCACTGAAAAGCTTGACAAGAATAACTTCCAAGCATGGAAGTTTAGAATGACAAATTTCCTTATGGGAAAAGGATATTGGGAATTTGTTGCAGGAAATGAAGAAGAACCAGTTCTTCCTGATGTTCCCAATCAATAGCAAATGCAGGCATTTAAAGCATGGCATGAGAGAGCCAGGAAAGTTATGTACTGGCTGTCTATCAGCATTTCAGACTCTATGATTGTGTATATTCAAGATGCAAGTACGCCAAAGGAGGCATGGGATACTTTGTCAAAAATGTATAGCACAAATACGCAAGCCAGGAAAATGCAGCTCAAGCAAGAGTTGCATAATGTGCAGAGAGAAAATATGAGCATCAATGACTACCACATGAAGGTGAAGAAGATTGCAGATGCACTTGCTTCCATTGGGTCGCCAGTGGAAGATGATGATTTAGTTTCTGTGACCCTGAATGGTCTAAGAAAGGATTATGCACAATTTCAGACATCCATTTCAGTTCGTGAAAGATTTCCTGACTTTGAGGAGTTGATTGCTCTTCTAATTTCTGAGGAGCAGAGAAATGGTGGTGCATTTTCTTCAGGAGGAACTTCAAAAGAAGCTGTCTTCTACTCAAATGCTGGAAGAGGTAGAGGCAGAGGTAGAGGAGGCCGATATGGAGGCCGTGGTAGAAATCAGAATATGCAGCAAACTCAAGAAAATCAGTCCTATGGAGGAGGACGTGGTAACTCTAGAGGCAGGGGGAGCCAAAGAGGTCGTGGTGGATGGCAAAGAGGCCAAAATGCAAACAGTAATGTTGAATGCTACTACTGTGGTAAAATGGGTCATATGGCTAAAGACTGCTATAAAAAGCAGAATGACATCATGAATGGAAAACTGCAACAAGGGAATTATGCATCTTCTAGTAGACAGGGTGATGACAGAAATGAGCACTTGTTTATGGTGCAGCACATGAACAATTCTGTGACAAGTGCAGAAGAAAGCAATGATGTATGGTATGTTGACTCAGGTGCATCAAACCACATGATAGGTCATGCAGAATGGATGGAGGATGCAAGAAAAATGGAAAAACCAGGATTTGTGGAGACTGGTGATGATACTGCACATCCTATTGTGCAGATTGGAAAAATTCCTTTGTCTATGCAGGATGGGAAAAAGAAATACCTGTCCGATGTATTTCATGTCCTGAATATCACCAAGAATCTGGTTTCTGTTGGTCAAATGGTTGAGGAGGGCTTGCAAGTCAGATTTAATCCTCATGGATGCTTTGTTGAGGATATGAAAAATAAAGGTCGCTTGATAGCAAAAGGAAAGAAGAAGGGTAGAATGTTTACATTGGATGCTGACATGTCTGAATTGAGTGCAGCAATGTTTGCACATGGGACTGGTGTAGTTGCAGATATTGATATCTGGCATAAACGCATTGGTCATGTTAATGTACAGCGACTTAAATCAATGCAGGCCCAAAATATTATTGCAGGATTGCCCAAATTCAAGGTTGCAGAAATGCATAAGGTATGTGAAGCCTGTCAGTTTGGAAAACAGGCAAGGAAACCATTTCCTAGACATGTTCAAGAGAGTAAGAAGCCATTGGAATTAATCCACTCTGATGTGTGGACTACTAAAGCTGCATCTCTTGGAGGCTGTCATTATTTTGTCACTTTTATTGATGACTATAGCAAAAAAGTTTGGGTGTATTTTATGAAAAAGAAAAGTGAAGTTTTTGGGCATTTCAAAACTCTTAAAGCTATGGTTGAAAAAGAAACAGGCTTGCAAATAAAATGCCTAAGGTCAGATGGAGGGGGAGAGTACCTCTCAAATGAGTTTGCAAGGTTCCTGCAGGAGCATGGCATAAAGCAGCAATATTCATGCAGTCATACCCCACAACAAAATGGAATTGCAGAAAGGAAAAATAGGCATATTGGAGAGGTATCTCGTGCCATGCTCAATGAAAAAGACTTGCCAGATTTTTATTGGGCTGAAGCAGTTGCTACAGCAGTCTACATAATGAACAGGACTCCCACTGCAGCAATACATGAAATGACTCCAGAGGAGAGGTATACTGGTAGGAAACCAGATATTTCTCATTTGAAAATTTTTGGTTGCATTGCCTATGTACATGTGCCAGATGAGTTGAGATCCAAGTTGGATCCAAAAGCTGAGAAGTGCATCTTTATTGGTTACTCTCTGTACATCAGAAAGGGTATAGATGCTATAACCCTTCTACTCGTAAGTTTACAGTGAGTAGAGATGTTGTTTTTGATGAGATGAGTAGTTGGTATAAACCAGTAAATGTGATTGATGATGTAGATGCACAAAATGATAATGCTGCACAGAATTCACAGCAGCAGTCACAAAATATTAGTGGACCTGGAGCGTCCTGTAGCAGTGGTTCACATTCTTCGCCATGGACAGGCAGATTGAGATTAGGAGAATCTTCTCAAAGCAATGCAGATAGTGGTATGCAGGTATCACGAAAAGGAAAAGAGAAGGTAGATCAGCCCATGTTTGATGTGAATGCAGGTCACTCTTATGTGGATGGTGAATCCAGTGGCTCAGAACAGAGCATTGATGATGAGTTGGGTATTCCTTCTATTGTTACACCTGGAGTAAGGAAGACCAGGGATGTTTTGAGAGCACCTAGGAGTGAACCTACTTTGCGCAGGTCTACCAGAGCTAGGTATCCTGTGGATAGGCTGAAATATGATGGATTTACAGCCATTCACTATGCATATATGGTCAAAGTGATACAAGAACCAGAACCCACTTATTTTGAAAAAGCCATGGGAAAAGAAAAATGGGAGAAAGCCATGGATGAAGAAATGGATGCCTTGGACGCAAATGCTACATGGGAATTGGTACCTTTGCCTAAATGTAAGAATGGAATTGGCTGTAAGTGGGTTTATAAGGTGAAGCACAATGCAGATGGTTCTGTGAACAGATACAAGGCAAGATTAGTAGTCAAGGGGTATGCACAAACATATGGCATTGACTATGAAGAAACATTCAGTCCGGTTGCAAGGATGGAAACCGTAAGAGCAGTCATTGCTATGGCTGCATCAAAGGGATGGCCTTTACATCAGATGGATGTAAAGAATGCCTTCTTGCATGGTGATTTGCAAGAAGAGGTCTATATGGAGCAGCCACCAGGTTATGTGCATGATGTTCATCCTGAGTTTGTTTGCAGGTTGAAGAAAGCCTTGTATGGCTTGAAGCAAGCACCTAGAGCATGGTCTGACAAGATAGGACAGTATCTTGTCACTATTGGCTTTCAGATTTCCAAGGCAGATTTCTCACTTTATGTGAGAAAAACAGAGAAAGGTATTATGCTACTTGTCATTTATGTTGATGATTTGATTATGATAGGTGACAGTGATGAAGATATCCTTCATGTGAAAATGCTATTGAAGCAAAAGTTTGAAATGAAGGATTTGGGAGAGCTGTGTTATTTCTTGGGCATTGAGGTGATTAGATCACCAAGTGGGATACAGCTTTTGCAGAGGCAGTATGGATTGGACATGCTGTCCAAATATGGGATGACAGGCTGTAAGCCTATTTCAATTCCTTTGGAGCAGAATGTGAAGCTGAGCACAGATGCAGGTGGGCTTCTAGAAGACCCTACTATGTACAGACGCATAGTAGGAAGTTTGATTTATATGACTATTACCAGGTCAGATTTGAGCTATGCTGTTGGATTGGTAAGTCAGTTTATGCAGGCTCCAAGGAAACCACATTTGGATGCGATTAGACGCATACTCAGGTATGTGAAGTCCACATTGCAGTATGGACTATTTTATGAGACTGGGGTTCAGATACAGTTGCATGGATACACTGATGCTGATTGGGCTGGTAGTATTTCTGATAGACAATCTACCAGTGGATATGTGTTCTCTTTTGGGAGTGCTGCAGTCACTTGGAGCAGCAAGAAACAGCCTACAGTTGCCTTGTCGAGCACAGAGGCTGAGTATAGGGGTGTAGCAATGGCTGTATGTGAGGTAGCTTGGTTACATAAGGTACTTTATGATATGCATCAGTTTACAGATGGGCTAGTTGTCATTTATTGTGACAACATGAGCAGTATACACTTGGCAAATAACCCAGTCTATCATGCTAGAACAAAGCACATTGAGGTGCATTATCACTACGTGCAAGAGAGGGTTTTACTAGGTCTTATTGATCTAGTTTATGTCAGCATAGAGGATCAGGTAGCTGACATATTCACGAAGGCATTGGGCGCAGAGAAGCTGCGCAAGTTCAGAGACCTGCTTGGTGTGCAGGAATTGGGATTGAGCTCGAGGGGGAGTGTTGAGATATCGAGCTCCACTCGTGATACGCTAGGGTGACCGTTGTGTATTTATGTCACCGACTTGTCAGTTGCAGATGCGGTTGGTACACCGCCCATGAATAATAGCTACATGATAGCTATCCTTATCTACTCTAGTTCGTGGCTCAGTTAGTATGCCACCTTAGTTAGTTGAGTTTGGTTTGAGACCCATATATAGGGTTCTTCTATTTCTTTGTAAGTGAGTTCTTTTTGGCTTACACAATTAAGAAGAGGAAAACTGTTTTCAGCCTCCACCCTTGTGTGTATTCCCCCATTGTGCAAGCAAGAAAGCTACAAGTGAGGCTCCTTCCTTCTCTCCCACAATCTTGACACCTTGAAGCAAGCTCAAGCAACCTCAATCCCTCTCCCATGAGGTTCATCCTCCATAGCCACGTGTGAGACAAGAGAAGAGAAGAGAGGAGGGGAAGATGAAGAGAGAAGATGGAGGGCTTCTTCTCCAAGATCCCTCACTCTCACACAATCACTCCCTCACTCCCTCACACTCTCTCAATCCCTCTCTCAAGCACAAGCAAGAAGGCAAGAAACAAGAGAAGAAGAAGAAGAAGCTTTGGCCACACACAAGAATGATCTTCTTCTCCAAGATCCCTCACTCTCACACAATCACGTCTACATTTACAAATTGCACGGGTGAGAGCCCGGCGCTCTTTTACAAGATTTCAGGGTGCGCCTTTTTATTTTAAAATGCGCCTTTCCCCTTTTGCATTTGTCTTGGACTTTTAAGGTTGCCCTTGCGCTTTTGGCCTTTTCTCCTATTCTTTCTTCAGTCGGGCTACCTTTTTTCCACCTTTGTCCTGCGTCTTTTTTATTTCCTTTTGCTTTCTTCATGTTGGGGTTAACAATTATATTGATAATATAATTTTTGCAACTAATTACAAGAATCTATTGTTAGTATCTCAAGTATACTTATAATTAGCGATAAAAAGTAGGTATGGAAAAATGACTTTATTAGAATAGATTTTACTTCAAAGAAATCATCATATATATATTTTTCACCTCATGATATTGCTCTTGGTTAGATTTGACAACATGGTCAAATGTCTATTTTCTTAAGACATCATTTATTAAGTAGTACCTATATATGTATTTGTCAATGTGAAGTTAAATTGCTTTAGTGTTCTATGCCAGTTTATAGCTCAAATATTAAGTAGAATGATGAGGAAGTAAATGAATCTAATGTGCTTCTTTTTCTTCTTTGTAACTTCAACTAAGATATCTATGGTTGGATATCTAACAGATTTAACAATAGTAGTGCACAATGATGTGATTGATGTGTCCTTGATAAGAAATGCAACACAACTATGTGTAATATTTGATCTCAATGGTCTTCTTTTACAATGATGCTTTGCGAAATCTAAAAAGTTTCAAAGCTTTCAAATGGGAAAGCAATGGCTTGTTCTTTGACTAGAATGTATGGAGTTTCTTGAAGCCTTATTTGCAAGATTCCAAGTGGGAGTTTGGTCAACAACTTTACATAAGAATGTCATGGCAATTATTAAGTGCTTGGAGATCCATGCAAAAAGGAAGTATCCTTTCTTCATGATTTGGGGCCAAGAACAATGTCATAGACATCGATTCAAAATCATGTATAGGCCAAATAAGATGGAAGTAGAAGAAATGTTCAAGCCTCTGAAGTATGTATAGGATCAATATGGAGATGTTTGTCAGCATACCAAGACTATTCTCATAGATGACAGTCCTTACAAAGGATATCCAAATCCTATTGAGAATTGCATTTATCCAATTGATCGTGGAGACTCTATCTTGATCAAAGAACTTCTACCATACTTGACTCGCTTAAGCAAATACCATGATGCACGTGAAGTCATCAAGTTTGATCGATATGGACAGGAGCCAATTCAATATGGACATGAATTGTATGCTCAATTCAAGGTTGTCATTGATGAATGGACTAGAGTAGAGAATGATGGTATTTCATCTTCATCATCAGCACCACACGAGACCATGATAGATAAAGATGGTATATGTGTTCAACCTTCAATTACTTCTTGCTTCAAGAGATCATCTATTATACAAACATCCTCAACAAATGCCTCACATCATCCATCTCTTACATTGAACAACTCACAATTATCCATGTTGAAGCAGACTCCTTTAGTCTCTACTTTGAAAGATATGGAAGCAATGCAACTTGCTCATGAGTTAGGATATCACAAACATTTCATAAATGGTAGTGTTGCCAAACGTTTTATACAAAATCTACAAAAGTTGTATTTTCCCAATTTACATGATGTAACAAGGCGATGACTCTATATGGACTAATTTTGACTTTCATAATAAATGTATCCCTTACATTAAGGGCTTTTGCATGGCTATGAAATATATGCTTGTTAAAAATTTAAAGTGTTTTATGTAGTTACCTTGGTGTTTCTAAACACCACCAATATAATGAGAGAATCTACTTAAAGTTTTAAAATCTTTCAATGATATTAATTAATTGTGTTGAAATTTCTTATAAAGTGGTTTAATTCCAATTTTGTACTTTATGTCTTAGCTAATAAATAAGTCTTAATTAATAATAAAATTCATGTCTATTTCTTTGGAAACACAAACCAGTGGTCAAAGGTTAAATCTTTGGTCTTAAAAAAATCATAAACTTCTAGCTTGGTATATAAATCTTCATTTTATGATATGAAAGTTCATTTAGCTAGTCAAACTGTGAAGCTAGTTGATTTTGGCCAAAGTCAATATCCATCTTGTCCATAAATTGTCAAGATAGATAGAAATTTTGAACAAAAGACATTTATATATCATGCATATACATACAAAAAATGCAAATGGGGTCAGCAATTATTTAACATACTTGTGTCTATTGGTTTACACAAAAAAAGAACCATCACATCATAGGTTATCCAAACTTATTACTATATGGTATTACATCAAGTTATTAAACCACGCCTAGTTAGTGGTGACTCTTTTAAGGTCCTAGTTCATGAAACTTATACATGTCACTTTAAATGATGCTATATTTGAAAGAAAAAACTCATATTATAATATCTTCAAATCCATAGCATTATAAATTTTGGCCATGATAACATACTTTTATATAATGTTTAAGGCTCTTGTATTCTAAATTCTCTCTACACACCTTCAAACCTTTGTATTCTTACATTAAGCTTGGAAATTTCCTAGGTATATACTAGCTACGCCTCCTTGATGTTTCCACCACCATAAAACATCATATTTTGTTGGTATGCTAGAAAAGATACATGTGATATCAAAATCTCCTAATAGCCACATAGCTTACATTCATCACTTAAGTTCTCAAAATGTGTGATCTCATATTTGTAACATACAAAGTGCCCTTTAAAGATAAACATAAACATAGTGCTCTCTTTCATTCACAAAAGTAAGACATTCATTAAAAGTGGGACTTGGGAAACTCCCAAAATCTCTAATATGGTGTTTTGAAGTATAAGAATGATACACAAATGTCTAAAATAATACACTCAAGCTCCAAAAATAATAATCCACCAAAAAATAGTAGCTGCATTTCTGCTTTCACTTTTCCTTCTCCAAATACCATTAATATTATTTTCCCCTAGATGAATGCCCCTTCTATGGTACTCATGTCGAAGATAGCATGATGTAGCTTGCATCCAAAGATGCAGAATGCTTAGGAATAATTGATGAAGTAGTAGTTCTAATGGAGAGAAATAAATGTTGCGGATAAAGAATTATGGATGATAATAGTGATATACTTACTGATGAAAGTACCGAAGAAGATTATGACATTGTTGATACTCTAGATGATGTCCAAAAAGAGATGACTCTCACTAATGGAATATGATTGCTACATGATGGATCACTGATGGCACAATTGAAGAATATTAATATAGCATGGGATGATGAGGTTGCACATGCCACCAATGTTGATGATTCTTTAGTTCTTCGAAAATTCTACAAGCCAACTCATTGTCACGAATCGTGTGGTGGGGGGACTTGCTTGAGTTATTGTGCCAAACACACACCATACATACAAGAGAAAGCTTACTTAAGAATACAAGAAGAGAGATGGAGACCAAAAATATTTTCTTACTGGTTTCCTCTTCTTCTTTCACACACTATAATGTATACAAAGTATAGATAAGATACAACATAAAGGAAAGTGGTCTACTAAGTCAAACAATGCATAACTGACTATACTAATCCATTGGTGCTATAACTATGCTAGTTGTACATAGGTGCAATAAACCAAATGTAAAAAGTGATAAGTTAGTGACCATGTGAGGATCGTAATGACTTGCATGACAATCTAACTAATACTTTAACAATAATGGCCACTTGTCTAAGAATTATTTGTATATATATTTGTGTGATGAAGAATTTTACATAGGCTCTCTATAGTGATATATTTGTAGGCCATAAACATATGAAATTGTGTACACTTGAGAGAGAAAAGCAAGGCATAAGTTTATGATTAAGAATTCTTAAGTTGATAATGCATCACATTGATGAACAAGTTACATGAGGAATAGATAAGCTATAATATCCCCACAGTTCTATATCAAAAAAGTAAAGGATGTTATGTTTCAATTTTGTGTTCTATTACACTCAACGGTTTATATCATGAGACAAGAGAAAGAATGAGTACCTTGGATAGGAGTGGTTATGTGATTACTATGAGATACTAATGTTGTTTGATATATCACGTGCTATTCAAGGCTCCCATTGCCTCAACTCGATGCTATAAGGATTTTGGTGAGTAAGTTATATAAACATCAAAGTATGAACATTCACATTATAGGTGAAGAATACATATTTACCCATTAAACATGGCAAGTGTGTGTAAATGTACAAGTGTGCACATATGCATACTTCTTGTGATAATTTGGTTTTGGAGGTGTGAAAGGAAAATATTTAAATGTGTTTTTTTTTCCAATGAATTTTTTTCTGTGCATATTAGATTTGTGAAGTGCCTTAAAAGAGATTGAAACTTACACCATTACATTGTGATTCTTTAGGATTCCTTGAAAAGCATGTTATTTTTCTTCTATGAAATATAGTAGTTATTAATAAACAAGTTAAGTATTGAAAATTGAGGATTATTGTCTCTTTAGTTTCATTATGAATCCTTAGATGGTGAGATTCTTTTGGGTCAAAAGACATGTCTTTTGATGGTATAGATTAAACAATTTTGAAACTAAGGAGCTAAAGAGTCACCATCATATTTACACTTATATTTTTCTACACAAAGCATGACTCACAATAATGAGGGGTGCATCCTATAATGCTATATGTTATATCATTACATGTGGTACATGTTATTTGTAGCACACAAAGCACATTGTGTGATTTTCATAAGCTAAGGAAAATAACCGCATGATAACATGTTATTTGATTGAGTTATGTGAACAAAGGAAAGCAATCATGCGGTAGTGCAATTGCTTCCCTTTGCTCACAAAAATTTTGAAGCAAGCAAGGCATAGCCTCATGATGAGCTTTGCAATGATGCCAACCATGCAAAGTTCCATTACTGGACTAGTTAGTAATAATAAAAGAAAAACTAGAGTAGACAATGGGGTGCTTTGTACATGGGTTAAGTACTGTTCTAGGTGCTTGAGTTCAAACCATAGGTTTCGCTTCCTCGATAACACAAATCATTTCTCTTACAAGAAAAACTAGCACTTGGCATTAAATTGTGCAAAGCTTAGGGGGTGTGTGTGTCTCACAAGGGATCTCCCCCTTTCTTCATCTCCTTGCAATAGTTAATTCATCAAGATTTAATGCTTTGAGTACTACCAAAACTAGGGTTATTAACTCCACATAAAATAATGTTTGCCTAAAAAAATGGAAATTATCAAGAAAATTGTTCAATGCCAAAAAAAAAACTTTAAGAGAATGGTTTTTAATTTCAATATCTAGGGGTCAACATAGTTATAGAATGACCAAAAGACCTACGAATGTAGTTATAATATAGCCAAAAGACTTAAAAATTGTAATAAAAACCTACATATTATCAAGGCTAAAAAAAAATCTTCATTTTCGTAAGTCTTAAAAGACGTTGTTGTCATATGAGAAAGTGATACAAATGTTCAACTTATCATGTTAAGAAATATTATATGAAAATTAATGCTTTTTTGAATCCTTGTAAATATACAATTGATGTTGTCAATTTCATTTTTCTTTGCCACTTACTTAAACACCTCTCTTTGACACTACACAAAACATCGAGAGCGATGATACAACTTGTTTTCAAGCTGCACTTGCTAAAACCATAAATCCAATGCCAATGTGAACCATGGATTGCTCAATTATGTACTTAATGGACTTGAATGTGCTATCTGCAGTAGAGTCTGCATTCTTCCAGATCCTTAAAAGCATTGCATGGAGAGGCAACAAGCTCAAAGTCCCTAAGGTGGCATATGCCTTTGCCTTCACTCCTAGAAAGCTTATCTATCCAATTCCACACAACAAAAGAGCATTTTCAACATTTCAATAAAATGGAAAACATAAGATGTTGGTGCATACATTACATCTTCACACTTTACATTAGCAAGATTGATGCAAGTCATATACGAAACTATCTAAAATACTTTAACTTTTTGGTGCGTCTCTTTCTTGGCAACTTTTTTGGTGTTCATCTTGAATCTTAGCCTATAATTGATAGGCTTAGCAAGTATGTATTAAGGTGGCTACAATCACCAATCTTCATTTAATCCTCTTAGGAGTATTTTTCTCTTCATTTATATGCATTTACAATAATCTCTTGTGCACTTCTTATCTTTCCTTTTCATTCACTTTCATTGCAACTTGAGTGAGATCCCTATGCTTTCTCTATTTTTGTAAAGATTTCAAATGGTTGTAGCACTATAAGGGCACTTGCTCCATCTTTTGAGAGTTAAATGTACCTATATTGTACCACAATTCTTTGAAGAAGTGCCTTTAGGGGAGCTAAGCTAAGATATATAATGCAAGTCATTCTCCACGATGAATGAAAAAAACTCAAAGATGTGCAACAACACATGAATTAGATGTTGTCAACATTTGTTAAGCTTGAAAGGAAACATCCATGAGAAAAATGCAAAAATGATTGAGTTGAGGATACTTGAATTTGGCCTTACCAAGACTCCATTTGCTGCTGCTAAGCATAAGCTAGCAGTTATTGTGCTTATTCTTCTTCCAAAGCAAACTGCCAAAGTCTTCACCCCTGCTGCTTTATCGCCCACCATGTCCTCCACATCCATTAGAATCTCTCTTCCCAAAATGCATAAGAAAATGAAAAGTGATGTTGCAACAATGGGATTTCCAACGTGCTCCTTGCCACCTAAATGTCACATATTACAATAAACATGAGATGCAATTGAAATGGAACTCATCAATTGTAACTTACTTATCTAGTTGATTGTAGACTTAAACATTTAGGTTAGATCTCATATCACCAAACTTCATAGTGTTATATTCTTAATTATTATGAGGCAATGCTAAAGCTACATCCTAAAAATGGAGGTCCAAGTAAATGTTTTGTGCATGCATGCAAGTGACAATGCAGTTATATGGGATGATATGTGTGCATATGTTGCATGCATGCATGTGCATGTGTGTGTATGAATGTATATCTATGTGTGGAAGTGTGTCATAACTATTCATAATGAAAGTAACACAAATGAACAAAGGGCATGCTAAGCTTTCCCACAACATAGAAAGGCACATGCCTATGGCATGTGGAGAGAAAAATCCTTAGAATCATCCACTAATGAAAGAGGCTATGTATTGCCTTAGTGTATTTTATATGTAAATATTAATATTTCCAAAACCTCTATATATCTCCATAAGTAGAAATGTATTATAGAACACCTGGAGAGAGGCTTATACATAAAATTAGCTTTTGTCATTTCAAGACCATAATGTTTAGATGCAATGTGCTTGCCAAGAGCGATTCTTTGCATGAATATGTCTTATTTTTTGTTGTGAAGATTACCCATGGCCATGGCTCCAGCTAAGATGGAGGATGAGATTATTGCAGACACTACCATATTCTTAACCATTGTGAGTCTCTTCAAGAAGGGTGTGTACACATAAGTTGCAATTGTTGCCCCTCCTATTAGTAGCCTAAGATTCAAGGGTTCCAAGTAGCATAATCCAATAATTGTAACACCATATAAACAACCAGCCACAACCTCCACCTGTGAATATTAAACGATCCACAAAATATTATCAAAATTTTTGCATGTTGCATTAAGATAAAGGAAACCTATTTTTCCAACTTTATAATCATTTTACATGGAACAAATCTTGACGAAAAATCCAAAGAAGATAATGACTCACATGATTGGGATGGATTTGGCCATTGAGTAAAGGTGTGTTTTTCTTGTTGAAGTGATCTGTACCGGACCTATAATCAAATATGTCATTGGAAAGCATAGATGCTACTGTAATAAGAGCCGAGCAAAATGCTGTGATCCACACAGAGGACCTAGAGAATGCAACCATGCTTTTGCCTGCTGCCATCCAACTTCCCACAAACACAAGTAGCATGGATGGGATGTAGTTTTGTAGTCGGCTCATCTCTATGAGTGCTTTTGCAAACCTGCATATGTTATAGATTACCAGAGAACGTTACATGACATAGCCTTTGTTTCTATGTTAGTTAATTCCCTAGGGTCTTATTAACAATTGTATATTTTACTATTTATATACTGTAGTGTTGAGGCTCTCACAAAGATGCATTTCAATTTCAATTTGGCATTTCCAGAAAATAATAACCAATAATGATTAATGAACCATATCTCTTGAAATTTTCACATCTTCATGATTCGAGTACTTTGTCCTATTGTGCTAAGCTTTTGCATTCCTTTCCCATTTTGAAGAAAAGCAATGAGGAAGAGAGATGATTGCCTCAAAAACCGACACTGAAGACATTTACCTTGCAATATAGCAGTCAAGTTTGAGATTACTTTGGGTTCAACATGCAGAATGATTACCTCTGATGGTAGGATTAAGCTCATTGCGTTGTTATTATACAACGTCTAGAATGAATATAGCATATAAGATGATTCCGCATGTCAATATTGTTAGGTTCTAAAATGGTAACATCTAGAATGGTGACCTGTATTTGGGATTAAGAGCATCGTCTGATGTATCATGATGACCTTTGGTTAGGATTGAAAGCATAATTTGTGTGGTGTATCATATTTTAGAGGAATCATGAACCTGTGTTTAAGATCAAGAGTGCTTTACCTTGTGCAGCGGCGAAGGGTTGACACGGACCTCGTATGATGATGATGATGATGAGGGGGCTGATCAGAGATGGATGCATGACAAGCGCTGGTTATCAGTGGAGAGCAGCGCCCAATTATCTTCTTCTTCTTCTTCTTCTGTGCAGGGCGATTAAGCCGGTGCAGCTGTGATTGCAGGTCAAATATCAAAGCTCGAGATGGATTGATGAAGACGAGGCTGTGATCATCCGTGTGATGATAATAAGACGTGGGGTGCGGCGCTAGTCTGATACAATAATTAGGATGAGCTAGTCTGATACAATAACTAGGATGGCTGATGATTGATGGGTTGACAGAGAGATTAGAGGCCAAAACCTGCAGCATGATGATGAAGGGCATGTTTGTAGAATCCTGGTCTCTCAATGTAATTCAGGACTAGTATACAGTCTGATCTGATGATTTGATGCAAAGGCGCTGCAGTCTTTTGCGCATCTTTGGTGGCTTAGGACGTGTCGATATGGACTCTACTTCTCTGAATCATCCGTATGACTGCAGAGTCCCATACGTCTTGTCTTTCTTTCATTCTATCCTTTTCATTCAACGTGCTTGTCTTCTCTCGTTTGGATAGATCATAGCCCACCCCTCCCGGGCCCCCATCATCTTTTAAACATCAATCGATCACGTTGTCTTATGGGTCAGCCTTCCACGTCATCATGCTGGCGATTTGTGTGATCATGAGCTTTAACTTCTAAGCCCTTGATCACTCATCTTGTTGTGAAAGATTTAATAGGTTTTCTCTCATCTTTACACGACCCACATAAAACCCAGTGGTCGGTGCTCACAAAATTTCAAAATCTAGGCCCCTAATCTAGTTATATATAACATGACACACAACAATCGAGACACAAAACAATGGGAATAACTAAGATCTGTCGGCATCAGTTGTTAAATACAAAAAACTCAAGAGTTTTCTAGAGTTCAGTCTAGCTCAATTCTGTCACATGACAAAAGAACTTGAAAAGTTTAGGTAACAACTTGCAATATTCGTTGAGGTTCAAAGCTTTTATATTGGCTCCAAAAGTATTTTCTAACAACATCGATCAAGATTTTATATTCTGGTACAACATGCATAAAGAAAGAAAACATTTTCTTGCATTTTGTTGTTGATCTCAACCTCACAATTTAGGGTGGACACTTGTACTTTCAGATTGTGTTTCATTTGATTAAAAAGCACTATTAATATGAAAAGTGCTTCATTGATGAGGATCCACTCCACCATACATTGGGGGTGTTTGTACTAAGATTGTACCATAATTGAGTAGCCTAGCAAGCTTCAACCATGCTAGCACATTGTCACACATTTTCATGACAACTCAATTTATGCTAAATAAGTCGAAAACTTCTCTTAGGCGAAGTGCAGTTGGCACAAATCAGCATGGAGATTGTACATAAGGGATCCATTTTTCTATGTTGACATGTTTAGCATGTAGTGGATGGTATGAGTTTGAATTAGCATGGTTAAGAGTTTAGCGATTATGGGATCGATTCTAGAATGTATTAGACACTATTTGGAAGGCATGGATGTTCATGAAATTTTTTTGACTCGGTGATCTCGGCAAATACATATTTTCTACATCTCAAAGATCATTAGAGACATGAGTGCATAACCAAGGCCTTAGGTTTTGGATTTGAAAAACTTTTAAAAAGAAACTTTTCCAATTGAAAAAAACAATTGAAAGTGAAACATGGAAGTACTAAGTAGGAAAAAAGTATGAAAAGCATGGCTTTAAAAAAAAACTAACGCTAATTAACACATTAGAGAGAAGCTATAAAAGTTGGGGAAGGAAGCATGTTATGGTGGGTGTGTGGCAGATCATGATGAGAGAGGGAACCGTCAGGAAAAACATGAGCACAAGGTATTTCTCTAGCCTTTAGGGGTTGTCAATTGCTATTGGAGAGGGGCAACAAGCTTATGCAGTGGAACTGATGAAGATAGGTAGGTGAGGGAAGCATGTAGAAGCATCATCACTTTGTAGAAGCTATTCTCTAAAAATTTCCCAAATCTTGGTGATAATGGAGTATGGATATGCTTTGAGAAGTATTATGAAGACCATTGGGATTCAACTTGGCACGATTTCACCTTGGAAACAGTTGATTATGGAGATGTTCACTGTACTTTGTTGGTTCATCATTTATAATGTTTGTCTATTTTTGAAAGAGGTATTATAAGAGTTTCCTTATGGATAGAAAATTCTAATTTTTTGTTTGGGAGGTTGGGTGGTGGTTTCGGGATATCATTTATTATGTTTGTCTATTTTTGAAAGAGGTATTATAAGAGTTCCCTTGTGGATACAAACTTCTACTTTTTTGTTTGGGTGGTTGGGTGGTGGTTTCGGGATAGAGCTATGAGGTTTAGTTGTCTTTTGCATTGTTAAAGGATGTCAAAATGATTTATGTGGTTAGAACTTGCACTTATTTGAGCCAAGCATCGAACCACAAACCTTTATCGTTCAACACTCCTCTTATCTTCAGGTTGTGTTTGGTATTTCCACAGATCATTGCTCATGTGACAACATCACATTTCTACCAATTTCTTTTCTTGAGAAGTATTAAGCTTCTCATAGAATGTGCAAGAACATCAATAAAGAACTCAAATGACAATGTATATCATACTATAATGTAGCTCTCAACTTGACCATCTAGCCATGTCATGGGCCCTTATACATTGATATAATGCTTCATTTGATGAGGAAGAAACCCTAGGTAATTCACTATATGTATACCCTCTATATCATGTGTGTTCAAGGCCTATCTATAAATATCCTTACCTATGAATTTTTCCTTAATAAAACATAACCATTTTCTATTCAATTTGTAAGCAACCCCTTTATATGGGACCCTTCTATATGTAAACAAATGTGTAAAAATGGTACTTTAAAAATCCCTTATATTGAATTCATATGATACATACATACATTTAGGACAAACCTCCCAAAGGAAGAAACAATCCCCCTCAATTGATTTTGACATATATTGGGGCATTTTATCCTAGCACCGATTTAGAGCAAGCACAATCATGCTTAATCAAGTCAGCTAAATCCCATGGGTTTGTTAATAAAGGTTTGTATGCTTGGCATGCACTCTTTTTGCATGTGATCTTATTTGGGCTTTGTTTAGTTAGAAAAGACAAACTCATGGCATTTGTTGCATGGCCTATTTCTTCCACTAATTGATCCTACCTTTAGCACTAAGGTCGACATCGCTTACCTCCATAAACTCTAGACAACATGTGCACAACCATCTTTTACATTTTGGGATAGCTCCATTCTCGAATTTGTGTAAACTATGGAAGCCTCAAACATGATTAATGATATTACATCTTTGAGCAAGCATTTGGAATTTGATTCAATGGTTGCACTTTTTGGAATCATTTAAATAGAAGGGCTACACATGAATTCACTTCTTATAAATCTAGGGGTATTTTTGAGGCACATGGAAAATTGGAAGATGAAACTTCTTTCACTTTTTAACAATGCTTAAGAAGTTTTACTTTTTTTAAATGTTGAACCCTTGTTTGGTTTGACTGACTCATATTTATTTTTGATAATCAAAACCCTAGACTATTGCTTAGGTGGCATGTTGCTTAGTATTGGAGACTGGTGTGTGACTTGGGTTTTGAATAAAGTACATGCATGTCCTTGCTATACTCTCCTAACCTTTCCTTAATTACCTATATTCATATGATTTTGTCTATTCTATAAAAACATGTCACATTAGGGAAATAATTAGAATTTAGGGATTATGTAGAATTTTGCAAGTTTCCATTTTGACATTTGAAAATGAGTTTCAAGACGTAAATGGTCAAAATCAAATGATTAACCATATGACAATATTTTTAGACCCTTGAAAATCATTTTGGGTGGGGGATACTAAATATCAGCCTAAAAGAGCTCCTTCTAAGCCATACAAAATAGAAAAATTGTGGACATTTGAGCTTCAAAGCATGTGTATATTGAAGTCTTGATGTATGGTTTTAAGCATACCATCACTAAAAGAGGATTGGCAAAGTTTGTAAAGCATGTTGCATTAGAAAGCAATCAAGCATGTTGTATGGTTTTGGCCATACCATCACTAAAAAAGGATTAGCAAAGTCTGTAAAGCATGTTGCATTAGAAAGTATTCAAGAACTAGATTGTTAAAAAGTACAAATAGATCAAAGGGAGCCATTGATCTCATTCAAATATATGTATGTTTAAATCAACCCATTCACCTTAAGTAGGTGGGTATACATACTATTTTCTTTTAATGATAACTTTTCCAAGTAAACTTGAATATTATTCATGAAATGTAGGCACTTACAGTTAGATTTGTAATATTTGTAGGAGTTCTTTTAAAATCGGGAATCTATGGTTCATTACAATTCTCCATACCCATGTTTCTTGAGGTGTTTTATATCTTAAGCATGATTGCAATCATATATATGTCCTTAAATACCATAAGACAAATCGAATATTATTTCCTAATCCTTGGTAGCTTATATGAATTTTGTGACTATTGGTATGTTTAGTCGAGTGGCCTAATAATTACCTTTAATTATGAACATATTAAATTCAAGAACCCTGGTGAGGAACTCAAACAAGATAATGCTAGAGCTATCAACAATGAGTGACAAGAAATTCAAATACAATTGGATGATGAAAAATCTACTCACCAAAAGCATATACAAGATTCAACCCGAATGCTCTTAGAAGAATAGATATCACTCGAGGATAGGACCATGGAAGTGGAAGAGATGAGAGAAAATGTGATGTAAATGGAGGAGATACATATGAATTATGAGGAAGCTAGAACCTGAATGTTCATCGAAGTAGATATCACTAGAGCATAGGACCATGGAAGTAGAAGAGATGAGAGAAAATGTGATGGAAATGGAGGAGATATGTGCAAATTATGAGGAAGCTAGAACCTCAATGTTCATCAAAATAGAGTAAGTGAAAGCAAAAGCAACTACTCTAACTAGGGAGCTACAAGAAAATCATCAAATACAAGACAAACTAAAGGCAACTTTCACATGGTTGTTGACTTCAATAAATATTTCCTTAACATGAGCACTAGAAATGTAGAGGAGGAAGCAATGTAGATGCATGAAAGATAAGCTTATTAGGAACATAGCCCTATTCATCTAGCAAGTGATATACAAAGAGAGAACCATTATAAGGAGCATCCTCTAGTTTGCGAGCACATTGTCTCCATGTGCAACAAGATCGCTACTTAAATGCAATTCTCTTAGCCATCATGCCATCCAATGATCATGTAGAATAGCTAAAGGCAAAGCTTTCACTAGCTATCTCTTGTCTACAATACAACCTTGGCTATGAAATCAAGATATCCACATATGAGCAAGGCAAGGAAGGGTTGATGGAGCACCTTAGATATGCAAGCTATGGCAACCAAGAACACAAGGAGATGAGATTCTAGATGATTACATCTTCGCAAACACCATTAGTATCAAGCATCCATCCTCATTTATTACAAGAAGTATCACTATGAAATCTTTGAGCCACTAGAGATAATGACACCATTAGTCAACTACTTTAACCCATAAGAGTTAGATTTACCCCTAGAGAAGAAGCATGAAGAGTTCCTAGGGCCCAATTTAGGAGACTAAAATATCCACATGCACCACAAAAGTCCTATGATTGGATGATTGAGATCCTCTTAGCCCAATTGCAAAAAGTGTTAACCGTTCTAGTTCCCCTATGCCTCCCGTCACCTAAGGAATGAGAAGACAATCTTAAAGAGAGAACTTTGACAATTCTAGAAATGATACAAATTTGACATTCTTTGGTGTTTGACTTTAACATCTCCCAAGAGTTGAGGTTTACCCAAATTTTACTAATTTAATTTATCAAAACTCTCATCAAAATAGTTGCCAACATAGCAAGAAAATGGTTGGAGCAACAAGGTACCACCTGGCTTTAAGGGAGTATACTAATTAGAAAGAAATTGAAGATAAACATGCGTGATTTTCATTCTACTATTCTCTCCCCAAGGAAAGGCTTGATATACTTTATTGCCCATATCCCAAGAGGTTGTTGAGATATCGAGCTCCACTCGTGATATGCCAGGGTGACCGTTGTGTATTTATGTCACCGACTTGTTAGTTGCAAATGCGGTTGGTACACCGCCCATGAATAATAGCTAGATGACAGCTATCCTTATCTACTCTAGTTCGTGGCTCAGTTACTATGCCACCTTAGTTAGTTGAGTTTGGTTTGAGACCCATATATAGGGTTCTTCTATTTCTATGTACTTGAGTTCTTTTGGCTTACACAACTAAGACGAGAAAAACTGTTTTCAGCCTCCACCTTTGTGTGTATTCCCCCATTGTGCAAGCAAGAAAGCTACAAGTGAGACTCCTTCCTTCTCTCCCACAATCTTGACAGAGGTAACATCTCAATCCTAAGGAACATGGTAGATAAAACTTCCCTAAGACCCAAATGTGTGCGTACCCTAACATAGGTTTCATCACCACTTAATTAATTGTGGCTATGCATAAGGTTCTTGGAATCGGAACTCACCATGTATAAAGATAACTTAACCCCAATATTCTTTGATGCTAATGGTAGAATTTCCCATATCACAATGGCATGGATTCATATTTGAGTATTGCTACTCCCATCCTTCCACAATCACCCATTTTAAGGTTAAAAGTACAAATTGGGAAAGGTTGCCTATCTCAAATATTAAAAACTCATGTTTTATAAAAAAATTTAGAATTATAAAAAGGGAAAAAATAAGAAAAGTAAAAAAAGTAAAATAGAGGGTAATGGCTCCAACCAAGGTAGGTGCACTACTCAAGCTCACTATTGTGCCTAGGGGTCCTCAAGATTAAAGATGGCTGATGGTGGCTGGCGTTGACCAAGATCAACTCCATATCTAACCACCTAGACCTTCATTTCCCCTATTTCACAAATTTAGGGCACACTAAGGACAAAACAACCTTGGCTTATTTAATAGACCTAACACCATGAATTCCACCACACCACTCATCCTTCACCAACTAGGTCCTTAAGTGTGGGACACACACTAAGGAGCTTCTACAACTTGATTTTATGCCTATCTTCCAATTGCACTTCTACATGTTCCACATCACTTCACTACCAAATAGGCACATTGCTAAGGAGAGCACGAGGCTATGCAAATAAACTAAAGATAAAGCATGTTAACCATCAATAATAATAACCATCAAATCCTCATCGATAGCATCATTCCATCCATTTCCCTTCCATCCATCAAGTTCCATGCATTCTAGAAGCTAGATCCTTTGAATACCATCACATCTAATTGAAGGAGCATGCTACAGAACTGGCACTTGGCTAGTGGGGGGTAAGAAATGAGTGCAATGTTATTCCCCACAAAGGAAAGGGATACTAAATTCAAGTTGAAATACTAAAGGATACAAGATTTTTGTTTCAAAGCATGATCAATCCCAAGAGAGATTAATGTGTTAAATTAGGTACCACTCATTCATAAGATGCTCTTCTAATATTTCCAATTTATTACTTATGGTTGAAAGACATCCTTTGTATTATGACTATTCAATGAGAGCAAGAAAATTATAAATTATTCTAGGAGTTATGTTTATAAGACCTACAAATTGATGGGAAGATTCTATTCATTTTTACTTAGAAATTATGTCTACAAAAGTCAAAAATGCATAGAAAATTAAGGACTAGTCATCACAAGCCTATAGAGGATGCTCAACTTGAATGGAAAACACTAATGTATATAATACGTAAAGTTGAATAGAGAGCTCAATCTTGTATGTGCCAACTTTTAGTCTCTACTCCCCTACCTACTTTTCTATCTTCTTTTTGTGCACCATTTCTTGAGAATGAGCAAGTGAGAGTGACAAGTGTGAGCTTGAATGAGATACTAGTGAGAGTGAAGCTTATCTTACCTCTTCCTTCCCATCTCTACTTTTCCTATTACTTCCATAGTTCAAAGGTTAAGGAGTCGAGTGAGAGGTAATTTGAGAGAGAGAGAGAGAGAGAGAGAGAGAGAGAGAGAGAGAGAGAGAGAGAGAGAGAGAGAGAGAGAGAGAGAGAGAGAGAGAGAGAGAGAGAGAGAGAGAGAGAGAGAGAGAGAGAGAGAGAGAGAGAGAGAGAGAGAGAGAGAGAGAGAGAGAGAGAGAGAGAGAGAGAGAGAGAGAGAGAGAGAGAGAGAGAGAGAGAGAGAGAGAGAGAGAGAGAGAGAGAGAGAGAGAGAGAGAGAGAGAGAGTGTGTGTGTGTGTGTGTGTGTGCGGGTGTGTGTGTGTGACTATTGGGAGAAGATATTCTACATCCTTTCCTGATCCTTCTTTCTCTTCTTTATATTCTTCTCTCAACGTTGGAGCTACATGGAGCATATGCATAGGAATAGAGGTGGTGGCTTGGAGCATAACACATGGTTCATGAGGCCATTAGTAGACATTCGTGCAATTTTGTTTTCAACATAAATCAATTTTTGGAATGTATATGCACATTGTTTATAAACTAAGTAATGGGGACATTACAACTATTGTCCACTGGATAGATAAACTTGGCTTCTAAAAGCTTTAGCAACTGTATTTTGACCAAGGTGGAATAGTTAGGATTCATGTGCCTTTGACATTGCGATACATGCTTTGCCATCAAGCTTTGAATCTATGTGGTGCTAGCACATAGTGGGATCAATCCTTTTAATGTCCTTATAAGACTAGACAAACGAATCCAAGTTCTCTCTTAGTAGGTCATGAAGGATTGATAACTCCTCATCTAGAAGAGTATTATTCACTTTGAGATTATCTTTAGTCCCATTTGCATCAATAAAGGTCGACTACTTTTTACCTTCCACAAACAACTTTTGGGTATAGATCTAACTCCTTTAAGTGAGTAGCTTCTTAGATGCTCCACTAGAACTAGCTTCTTCTTTCTTTGATTGTAACTCCTCTAATACTATTAGAGGTTGCAATGGTATAAGAGCTATTTCTGATTTTCTTTTAGGGATAATCACTTCTTGACTTGAGGATTCATCTTTTGAGGAGGCATCTAGGAATATCATATAACAAGGACCACTTGAGTTTCTTGTCTTTTGCAAAATTGATGCTTGTTTTGGCATGGAGAATTATCATCATCTTGAGAAAGGTGGATAAAGGTGACAAGAGCCACTAGTGAAGGAAATATTTCTTTGCTTTATCCACTTCTTGTGCATCCTTTCCATACTTTGAGGAACATTGAATAACTCATCATTTGTATTCTTTTCTCATTGGATTAGTTCTCTTGCTTGACTTTTATAGCCTTTCCCCTCATCTCTTCAGACTCTATCTCTCCTTTTGGAGGGGCACTATAAGAGGAAAACACGCTCTCTGTTTCAAGTCTTCTTTTGTTCATGGCTCTAAGGTGGCCATGTAATAGGGAGAACAATACATCCATATTGAGATACTTCTATCTCAGTGTTAAATTGATTTCAGAGGTTACTCCTAGCTCAAGCAAGAGGTATTTACCCATTGATATTGACTTTGCATCCTTAGGGAGTTGGATCATAATGTTCACTATCAAGGACTGCACCTCTATTCTCTTTGGAAAATTTGTTCTATGGCTTCTTCTTCAATTGATGCTACTTTTCCAGTTTCTTTGGAGGAGTTAGAGGAGACTTCTATAGGGAAGTGGAACCATTCCATTTTTGAGGATCATATAGCTTCAACACAAATTTATTAAGTCCCTTGCCTAGGGCTAAGGTTCCCTTGAACCAATTAGTTCTTGCACTAGCTTCAAAAAACCACGGTCTTCCCAAAAATAGGGGATAAGAGGTCCTATAAGTTAACCAATAATATCTTCCAACTAGGGCAGTCTTGACATAGGGGAGAATGCCTAAAGACTTTATTCTTCTTTGATCTGCTAACCAAATGAGCCATTGAGCTAGCTACATGCCCTACAATCCTAAGTCCTTCATAATCACATTTATCATGATAGTCTTTGAATAACCTCCATCAATCAACACAACTACAATGTAACATTATTTAATCCATATAGTACTCTCTGGAGTACCAAGACATACGAAGGCAATGACCACATCCACTTCTTTTACATGCTTTGGAGCTTTATTGACTTTTGATGTAGGCATGGGAAGCAACATCAACAATTGAAAAAATGTTAGGTTGGGGCTAGAATGTGTCCATGTCCTTGATTAGATCATACTTGTTAATTGGTTTCACAACTTTTATAATCAGCTTGGGAATGTGATGATGCCCATTTTCATTTTCCTTTGTTCATCAAGAATGGGCTACATAAGTGCTTTACCCAACTTGAAGATTAGAAGCATCTCCACCTCTTTTATCTCCTAGACCTCTAGTCCTACTTCCTGCACTATCATTGTATCCTTTTGTGGCATTGGAGTACTTTGCACTACACCATTTTATATTGTACTACTCTATATCTCTATTAGAAGCTTAAATTTTATGGTTCTTGTAGGCGGATTATTTTCTTTTGGAATGGACGGTTCTTCTTTCTTGGCATGTGTAATTGCAACAATGTTCAATTCCACTAAATTAAATGCATGTTCTTAATCCTTTGATTGATTATCAGTGGTGTTAGCCTTCACAAGGGCTACATTGGGGGACAATCTTTGGTAGTGTGGCCTTCACCTTTGCATTGACTACGTAAGGGCTTGTAATCCATGGATCTTCTAGGGTTTGGATAGTTTGGGGAAATATGGCCCTTTTTTCCACATTTGTAGCATTCCACTTCTAATCTTTGACCACCTCTTGACTATCTTCCTCTGTATCTTTGAGAGGGTAACATCGTTTGATCAAAATTAGGTCTAAACTCACTAGTATTTGGTCCCACATCGTAGGTTGTCACCTTTGATTCCACTTCTAACCTCTAGACACCTCCTAACTATCTTTATCTGTAGCTTTTAGAGGATAACTTCATTCAACCAAAAGTAAGTCCAAACTCTCCAGGATTTGGTTCCATATCTTAGGTTATCACCTTGGATTCCAAAAGATTGAATCTCACTTCCTCATCTTTCTTCCTTCTTTCATGCATCTACTTCAAAGAGTAGATATCCTTGATGTGGTTCTTCCCTAGGCAATATGAACATAAGGCTCCAAGTATCATTGGTTTCCAGGTACATTTAATGGCTAAATGTCCCACTTGGTGGCATTTTTTGCACCAAGTATTAGACTGCTCCTATGGGAATAGAGATGCTAGCTATGTTCACTTTCAAAGTCTATATCTACTCTATTATCACATCCATTAATTTCTTCATGATATTTGCCACAGAGTTGAATAGGTACTCCTTCAAACTTTCTCCTCCAGATACACTTGTAGTAGGATTTTGAGGCATCTCTATGATCACAACATAGACCGATTGGGTTGTTGTAGAAGGACTTCTATTATGATTCTAGTTTAGAGATATTGGTTGGATTGGCGATTTGTTGATTCCCGTTAGTAGGGTTCTAGTGCAGTTGTTAACTTACCATTGGCGGAGCTGCCTGAGGCCATTCCTACTATATACTGAGCCATCTTTAGAGGAACCCTTTGTGGCCATTGTTGGCTACTATATTGGGGCACTATAAGCACCTATGGGTAGGGGTAGGTTACAGTCCCAATAACTTAAGCTAGTAGACTACTCGTGGCATTAAGGGAGGTAGGACTCCTCATCCTTGGTTCATAGCCAAATTTTCCTTTACTTCATCATATAGTTTGGAACCTCCACTATGGCCTAAAAATTTATTGGTGTTCTTAGTTCTATGAACTTGTTCACTTCTAGTTGCAGTCCTCTAAGGGAACACTCCCTTTTGAAATCCATTGTTTAGAGTTGTGGACCATCTCTTCATTATAGATTCCATCCTTGAGACAAAAGATTTGACTTGTTATCTAGAGAACTAACTTAAATGAATGAATTATTCTCTCATCCTCTCTTCAAACCTTAAGGTCTGAACTTAGTGTGGATAATCCACTTTGGACCATCCTATGTGCCAAAAGTACATGTTTCTTGTCTCTCATACCATTGAAATTTCATGCACTTAAAAGTAGCAAGAAATATCATCCTATGTGCCAAAAGTATATGTTGCTTGTCTCTCATACCATTGAAATGTTGTGTGCTTGAAAGTAGTGAGAAATATCAACACCAACCAATACTTTGGGGCTGGCCACACATGATACCATAAACTCTACTACATGAAGATCAGGATCTTCATTGTCTTCTCCCTTAAGAATCAGTAGTGGGACTATATTCATTGGCACGCCATCAATAATTCTAGGACATACTTAGCTAGGAAGGGAACCTTGATTTGGTTGTGCCATTGGGGCTTCTATAAAGAGTGCCACAAGGGCATCAAATGATTGTTCTCTTGCCTATTTCTTTTGTGCTCTAGCCTTCACTTTTTTCCTTCTTGTGTACCTTTGGAGATGCTCCTATCCTTTTCTCTTTATTGACTCATTCATTAGAGATTTGGCTCTACCCAAATTTTAAGTGCCCCACAAAAGGAAACAGAGGGCTTCTTGCTTACTTTAGTCTCTAGAGGACTCGTTTGCTAGCATTTCTTCCACTTCATCTTTTTCAGAGTCTCTAAATTCAACCTTCATACCACTTAGGGGGGAGAATTCAGTTCTAAAGGTTTCAAAGTTTATCCGCCTTTAAATAGCCATTGTACCATTGTTTTAATAGCACCAACTTTTAAGGTTTCAATAATATATATTATTGTGAAGAAGACATGATCCACCAACTTCCATTGCTAATCAAACATCTAGAATGTTATTAGTGCACCAAGCATCCCATGTATACTACTGTTATGTACTTTTGATTAGTACACAAATTCTAACTGTTCTCCTTCTTGTTATGATGGATTTCCATTGACCAAGAGTCTTAAATCTTTAGCATGATCTACCACTTCATGTTGTTTGGCAAGTCTTCAATGATGGATGATCATTCTTTTTGCTGCTTTTCTTTTAGTTTTACTTTGAATAATTGGCTATACTGATGCATATTTCTATGGATCTAGAATACTATGAAAACAGTCCATCATACAAGGCTTGCATTAGAATGGCATTATGTTTTCTCCATTGAGAGATGAATTTCTTATAAAAAAGTGGCTTTGACAATGAGTTTCTTTAATTCTCTTGAGTTAGAAGGCATTCTACATCCTCCATTGACTTATTCTATTTCCAATTATGCCATTTCCTCCATTTTTAGCCTCCTTGGGTACCATTCTTCCTGTTACATGATAGTCGCAGAGACGGGGTAGAGACAAAACAGATACAGAGACAGAGCAGAGGCTGAACGGATACAGAGACAGTCACAGAGACAATAACATATACAGAGCTAGAGTCAGAGGCAGAAGCAGAGTCAGAAGTTGTGACACAAGCAGAAGCAGATACAGAGGCAGAAGATCTGTTCTTCTCCTATAAAGCCTCTACAGAAGCAGAGATAGAGCCTCAGAGGAAAAGGATGAAAATGATGAGGAAGAAAATGAAACAGGTTATGAAAGTATAGATGAAGAATTTTCTCTGATAGCGAATGATCTTGTTGATGTCCCTACAGAGACCTCAGAGGCCAAAGATCTCAGGGTGCTGGATGGAATGACCATGGTTCCATTTGGGTTGGCCAATGGACCACAAAGTATGCAGAATTTGTATAAGCAATGGATTAAAAGCATAAAAATTAAGTTCACCAGTGGCTCTTGTCGCCCTATAAGTGTTTAGTCTGGAGAAAAGATGATGATGATACCCCCTACCAACAGAAGCTAGAGCCATCAAAGCCTCGGCTTCTAGAAGGTCCATGCTATGTGACATTCTTGGACGCATCCTCTGAATACGAATCCCTAATTCCAGAAGAATTTACCACTCACACAGAAGCAAACAAAGCTTTGATACCCTTCTAGCAACCTCAATAGACAAATGAGTCATTTGTTCAGAAGAAGGACATCTGTCTAGCTCTGATACCCTTCCAGCAACCTCAATAGACAAATGAGTCATCCTCTTTCAAGATTTATTGCACATTTTGCAACCAAGGCAGCCCCTCTGCACAAGCTCCTAAGGAAAGATGTGGATTTCCTTTGGACTGATGACTATAAAGAAGCCTTTAATACCCTAAAGCAGTGCCTTATCCAAGCACCTATTTTGCAGTCTCCTGACTAGACGAAGGAGTTCCATGTGCACACAGATACATCAGTTGAAGGGCTAGGTGGTGTCTTATGTCAAAAGGGCCCCTCTAAATTAGATCAACCAATTTATTATGCAAGCCGAAAGGTCATTGATAGGGAATGGAACTACACAGTGAGACAGAGCTTGAATGCTTAGCAATGGTGTTTGCACTGGAGAAGTTTCGACACTATCTATTGTCAACGCATTTTAAGTTCTATGTGGATCATGAAGCCCTCTCCTTCTTGATGAAAAAAGCAGATGTTAAAGGACGACTGATGAGATGGTTACTCCTATTCCAGGAGTTCGACTTTGAAGTAGTCACTAAGCCTGGTCGTTCCCATGTCCTAGCTGATCATCTATCACGGATTCCTCAAACAGAAGAAGAGGAACATGATGATCCAAACCTTCCTGATGCTTCCTTGTTTCTAGTTGAAACAGTTACTCCCTGGTATGTAGACATAGCCAACCTCCTAGCATCTCAACAGTATCCTAATGGCATCTCAAGCCATGAGAAGAAAAAGCTTCTGTTAGAATTAGCCCCCTACACCTTGCTAGGCGGTGCACTGTACAAGAGAGGCAAAGATGTATTGCAGGGGATGAAATCGGCATAGTATTGAAAGCATGCCATGACGAAACATGTGGTGGATACTTCCCAAGAGAAGCGATAGCCAAGAGGCTGTGTTGGCGGGATACTGGTGGCTGACCCTCCACAAGGATGCACATGACTACTATAAAAGATGTGATGCTTGTCAGTGAATGGGGAAACCCATCAAAACAAGTACCATGCCAATGCAACCTATTCTTCCCCTAAAGCCGTTCGAGAAGTGGGGGATTGATTTTGTGGGTCCCATTGATCCACCTACCAGACAGAAGTAGAATAGATACATCTTAGTATGTACAGATTATGTCACAAAGTGGTGTGAAGCTAAAGCCCTGAAGCGGGATGATGGTAACAGCGTAGCCCTGTTCATGTACGAGAATATTATCACCCGTTTTGGCAATCCCCTCAAGCTGGTAAGTGACTGAGGTACTCATTTCCTTAACAAAATCATGGAGGAGCTGACGGAGCTATATAAGATCTGCCATCGCAAATCCACTCCTTACTACCCCAGAGCCAACGGCCAAGTTGAAGTCATCAATCGCATCCTCTGCTCGATTTTGACAAGAACGATTGCCGCACATCCTCACGACCGGGACGATCGACTTACAGAGGCCCTCTAGGTATATAGAACCTCTCATAAGGTAGCTACAGGACAGACCCCTTTCCAGCTAGTGCATGGTACAAAAGCCGTCTTCCCTGCTGAACTGGAATTTCCCTCTTTGCGAGTGGCAGTTAAAGAACGCTTGGGAGATAATGAGTCACTGCAATGCCATCTCCTACACTTGGAATGTTTGGATGAGATACGACAGATGGCCCTACAGTGCATGGAAACTACTCAGGTGCGACGCAAGGCCTATCATGACAGTTTCATCAAGCACAAGGAGTTCAAAGAAGGTGATCTTGTCCTGGCCTATGTTTCGAGATTTGGCAAGCTTCAACAACAGTGGATGGGCCCGTACAAGGTACTTGATGTCAATCCTAACGGCTCTATTCAGGTGCAGAACATTGATGCCTCTGATGATCCTTTCCTGATCAATGGCTATTGTCTGAAAAAGTACTTTCCTCCTTGGAGATCTTGACAATCACAGTCAACCTACCCTTTCCCTTTTGGGCGGCGCACTGTCCTTCTCGTTGTGCTTTTGATAGCCCTTATGATTCTCCTCATGAAATGGTCTCGTTCTGCTAGCCCCTTGCAGATACATCCCAACCTGACCTTGTTCTCTTCTCGTCTGATCCAACAATTGTGGCGAGGTTGGTCCTGACACATGGTATTTCTACCATTTTTCTTCTTAAACGAAAAAAAAGAGAAAATAGAAAAAAAATAAGAAAAAATAAAAGAAAAAGGAAAAAGAAAAGAAAAAAACAAAAACGAAAAAAAAAAACAAACAAAACTGCTATGGGAGAAAAGGAAGAAATTCCCTGTCATAATAGGCCTGGTTCCAAGAAAAGGTGGAAACACCCTTGGGTGGGAAGCTGACTGTAGAAAAGGTGGTAACACCCCGCAGTCAGGATAGCTGACTCACCAGCAGAACCTCTTCAGAAAGTAATTCAAAGCCACCTTCCTTGGCGTGATGTCTCTGCAATACCAGTCTGACTGTCCTTCTTAACAAGACGACTTTTCTTACAAGTCATTGAAGTATGAGATTTGTAGGCTGCCTCCCTGGGTATGCCTCCTCCTCAAGATCCTAATGACAACAACAGCTGACATGATCTTCATCACCAACCCCTTGAGTGATGTGAGCTTTCATCCTAACAGGATGGGGACGTGAGTATGGGTTGCCCTCTGTATCTATCAGCGAGTGAGATAGAGGGTGGGGTGAGTGACTAGTCTTTCCCTTCAAATCAAATGGAAGGTGAGATGTGTGAATGGAGTGTTGCACGCGCGGGATGGGCCTCTCAATGCACAATGCACGATCTGTTCCTGTGCACTGCACCATAAGGCTCCCTGGCCTTCCTTCTTGCACTGTATGCCGGCATAGGGCAGGATGCACAATTGCACCATCAATTGTACACAAGGCATACAACCTCTGCACAAGTGACAGTGAGGATCACATCAATGGATTTCAGGAATGGGTTGCCCTCTATATCTTTCAACAGAGCGTGAGACAAAGGGTGGGCTGAGTGTGACTGGAATCAATTATTGAGAGGTAAGGATTGAGGGACGTTGCGACCATTGGAGTCAGGTACGTTTCTATTCCCCTATGCACCCATGGGCTGGGTCTCTGCCATAAGCACATGACATATCATTCTATTCTGTACATTGCACTACAAGGCTCCCTAGCCTTTCTCCTTGCACCTATGCCAAATGGGTTGGGCGCACTGAAGCACCATCAATTGTGCACCCTGGCATACTCTCTCTGCACCATGCCCTTGTCGATTCCTAAACTGGGTGTGAGCTTTGAGTTTCATCATTATTCACTCAAGTGATATTAGTAATGGGGTGAGTGACTGCTCTTTCATTCCATTTGAGTGATTGTGAGTTGAGTGATATCCCTCGCCATCGACGAATTTCCTACGATTCCTTCAACCAGCTGCCTCCCTGGGTGCTGCCGCATGGTCCCTGCCACAAACGACGTGTGCTGTGAAGACACCTTCGTACCTTCTGCAGCCGACAACGATACAAGACGCAATCTCGATCATTGACATTCCTCCTCGGCAATATGTGCAAGTTCTTCTAATCCTACACCTTCTGTTTCTCAGTGACGGTCATGTCTTAAGTGTGGGGACGTTTGTGGTTGGTCTGATGTGTGGTATTAGGTCCTTGTTGTTCGGTTTACCCTTCCTATTAAGGTTCTAAGTATGGGGATGCGCCCCTGTGCGTCTATGATGCATACCCCCATGCATATACTCTGCTATGATAATGTATCTACTCCGTGACTTCATTTTACCTTGATGGGGTCCCTTCACTCCTCCGTTCTATTTCACCCTGTCTATGGAGCTGTTTCTTGACCGTTTGCCCTTATTATTTATTTTGCGATTTTTCCATGTGAACGCATCCTACGTCACCGGAATCCAAATCCAACCTTATAGTCCTGTTTGTCCCTTTGAATTGCATTTTTTTCCTTTTTACCAACCCCTGTTCCGACAGACGGTTCTATAGTTATTAATTTTTGAAGCAATTCCCGTAACTTGGACGATTTTTCATGTGAACGCGTCTTCATTGCTTCGAAACCCTGATCTTCTATGCCAACCCTGCCCTACCCATTCCCCCTGAAATTTTCCCTTTTTACTCTATGTCATTCCGATGCATGGTTGGTCCGTTATTAATTTTTGCGGGTTTTCGAGCCCTTTTTCGTGCCTATTTTTCACATTTTTCCATGTGAACTTGCCCTATTTGCATCAGAATTCCAGTTTAATTTGATAGCCATGTCTTACCAGCATTTTTCCCACTTTTTCCTTTTTCCTCCCCCCTCTTCTGACTACCAGATTTTTAGTTATTAAATTTTCAGAGTGTTTTTGGATATATTTTTCATATTTTTTCCACGTGAACCCCTCCCAATTTCCCCCAAACCGAGTTTTGATGCACCAGCCCACTGAATCCCTTTCTTCTGGACATTTCTCCTTCTTACTATTCTTTATTCCGGTGCACGGTTCTTCTCGTATTAATTTTCGAGTCCATTTTCGGGTCCGTTTTTGGGGTTCTTCCCATGTGAACGTGTCCTATTTTGATCAGAACTATGTTTTCCCATGATAGGGTTGTTGGAAATCTTATTCTACACAATTTTCCTTCTTTCCACACTTCGTTCCGATGCCCGGATTTTCCGATACTAATACTCGTATGTGTTTTCGAGCTTGTTTTTTGTGTCTTTCCCATGTGAACACCTTGATTTTGCCCCGGAACCCAATGTTGCATTTTTCATTATCTTCCCCTCGTCTCCCGCACATTTTTCCTTCTTACGGTTTTTTGATCCGACGAACGGTTTGGATTTTATTAAATTTTATTCCTTTTTGCCGTGTGACCGCGTTTCTCGTGATGCTCGTGAATGTGCCTGTTTTTGGTTTTACATGCCTTAGGATGCCCTCGTGGCATCTATGGTTCGTGCATTGCCGTCCCTGCCCCGTTTGATTCCGTCATTGCAAATTTTTTACCCCCGCCCACATGGGGCGGGGTGCGTTCCTTTTGCACACCCATAACCAATTTATTTTTATTTAAAAAAAAGGAAAAAAAACCCCACAAATCAAACCCACATAACAACCAACCAACCCATATTAAAATTTATTAAAAAAAACAAAAACAACAATACACACACGAAAAAAAAGAAAAAAAAACCAAAAACAAAAACCAACAAATATCCCAATCCAATCCCTAAAAGAAAAAAAATGAAAAAGAAAAGAAAAGAAAAAAAAGTGAAAAAAAACCCACAAACTTTTTTTTCCAAACACACAACAAAATAAAAATACAAAAACAAAAAAACACAAATTAACTTAATCAAACAACGTCGAAAAAAAAAAAACAAAAAACAAACAATTGCTTACCTACTCCTTTGCGCCCTCCGTCATCCTCTTCCTCGTCGCAGCCGTCCTCCTCTCCCTCGTCGCAGGCGTCCTTCTCTTCCTCGTCGCTAGTCGCCTTCTCCCCTCTCCCCTGCGCTAGTCGTCTTCTCCCCCTCTCCCTCCTCGCTCCTCTCCTCCGCGCCACTCACCGCCGTAGCCGCTGCCCTTGTCACCCGCCTTGGCCGCTACCCTCGCCCGCTGCCATCGACGCCCGCCTTGCCCGTTCTTCGTCTCCCTCCTCGCTCCTCTCCTCAGCCCGTCGTGCCGCTCCCGTTGACCTCTTCCTCCTTCACCTCCCCCAGTCGCCGCCTCCTCCTCCTCCTTCTCCTCCTCCTCCTCCTTCTCCTCCTTCTCTGCCATGCGACGACCAACATCCCTCTCCCCCCTTTGGTTAGTTACATTAACTAACCATAGTTAAATTAACTACCCCTAGTTAATCTAACTAACCCTAGTTAGACCTAACTAACCCTAGTTAGACTTAACTAACCATAGCTTAAACTGACTAACCTTAGCTTAACTAACTAATATTACTTAAACTAACTAACATTACTTAACCTGATTAACATTACTTACATTACTTAACCAGATTGACCTAATTAACTTAACTTACATTACTTAACCAGATTGACATAATTAACCTAACTTAACAAACTAAACTTACCTAACTAACTTAATTGATTTTTTCTATTTTCAAACCCGTAAAATACATAAAAACACATAAAAATAAATATAAAACACATGAAAACTCCAAAAAGTCATTTAAAATTCAAAAAAAATTTCTAAAAATTTTCCAACATTTTTGAAATTATTTGAAATATTTTCTAAATTAAAAATTCAAGAAAATAAATTGCAAAAATTCAAAATTTGAAAATTACTTCAAAAATACATGTAAAATGAGTAAAATTAATTAAAAATTAGTAAAAATTTAGAAATAAATCCAAAAAAATTCCACAAACCCTCTTGCCCCTTTTGCCAATAAATTTTCAATTGAAAATGCTTCCATAAATGGCAAAAGTATTATCTAAAGCTAAAATTCTAAATTTAATACTTCACCTCATGAAAATTCATTTTAAATTCCAAAAATCAATTGGAAAATCATGGATAAATTACAACACATTGTTGACACTTGTTGGATTGCTGAAATGCCACCCTTACACTTCACAACATATTCATGTGTCATATATTCCGTGTTAATTATTAAAAAAAAAGAATAACAAAACAAACAAACCAAACCAAACAATATACACAATACAAACATACCTAAAATAAAATTGGAAAAAAAACCACAAATAAATAAAATAAAAAATAAAAATCAAATAAAAATTAAACAAAAATACTAAGGTGCTTTATTTTTTCTAGTCAGTGGTTTTTGTTTTTTTTGATTGGATTCCTTGCATTTGGGACTACTATGTGCGCCTTCAATCTATTGTATACACACCCCTACCAGGTATTTATTTTTTGAGCTTCATTTATTTTCATCATCCCTTAACCACAATTAATTGCTAAAATAAACTTTATTCACACACTCTTTCACGTGCATTCGCGCTAAACACACAATTTTCTAATAATTTCAAAAATCAACGAGCCGTTCACTTTGCACGTGCTATGTGTGCTTAAGAGGCACCTTAATTTTTAATAAAAATGAACCAGCCATCACAAAAAAAGCACGCGCTTGCAAAAAAGCTCCACATCACCATTAATTTCTAATTAATGAATTTGCATTTAGAGACCCCAGTTTGGTAGTCGTAGTCTGGGTTTCGTTAAAGCATCGTTTCACCCTAATAATTTGTAATTAAAATTTTAAGAAGGAACCGTCGTTTTCTTATTAAGGTTTATCACCTAATAAAATGTCACCCATTGTTAATAAATTTTTAACATGAACCCTTCATTAAAACCATTTTCCCTCACTGCACTTTTTTCCCCTTTTTAATAAACCCGCTTCGTGGGATGGGCGCGTAAAGTCCTCTAAGTTGAAATTGTTGGTCAAGGTTATGGCCAGGTCATGATTAGATTTTTATAGTATTCTGGTTTGCTTATGTGTTACGATTACGGGTACGGTTTGCAGTTTTTCTTTCTTTCTTACCTGATACGGGGTTTTGGATGCCTGCTTGTTGCATCGCATGAAGTTTTCGGTCACATATGTGTAGAAGTCATGTCAATTTTTTTCTAGGATGTGGGTTGTTTGGGGTGGTAAATTGGTTAGCTACGTCTGTATGTGTGTCCTTCTTTTGATTGATTTCTTTTTTATAGCCCTTTGGTTGTTTTGCAGGCATTCTTTGTGATTGTCTATGTTTGTGGTGTGTGTGTTTTCCATCTGAATGGCGCCTCACGCTCCTCCTCCTATCCAGTATGTCTCACTATCAGTAGGGATTATTCTTCCCTACTGGCTTTTGAGCCTATAGCGAAAGTAGGACTTGCAACTTTCGTGGATGCTTCATTCCCATTGATTCCAGATGATCCATCCCTGTGTGATGAGTTTCTTGCATCATACAGCAAGAAGTCGGGCCTGGTTCATGGTGCTTCCATGGTGTTGACACCCCGAGGGTTAGGGAAGGCTTTGTCTCTTCCCTACAAAGGAGAGCCCTTTGTCACATCTAGACAATTATTCTCCAACGATGAGATTTTCAAGCTGTTGTAGAAGCAGACCAAAGAGATTTTGGATGTCAAGAAAGTGATAAACACTTCAGGAGTATCTTTTTCCATGATCACTGATCCTCTTTGGAAGTTAGTCTGCCAGTTTCTCCAAGACAGGTTTATGCCTGCCAAAACACCATCCCATTATTTGTCCAAAGAACTCTTCACAGCTTCCAGGATGGTGTTAAAAGGGGTGGCCATTGATTGGAGTACTTACCTGCTTACAAAGATGGACCAACATTTTGTCAAAGTAACCAGAGGAAATGTCACAAATGTCAATTATGGTTCCTACCTATATGCTTTCTTGACGTACTCAGGCCTTAAGAAGGGTGTGCTACCACCTCCTCCATCTGATCTAGTTCCTCCCCCTCCACCTCCAGAAGAGTCAAAACGTATTGACATAGAGGATCTTGATTCCCCTCCTCCACTGGTCATTTAGCGAAAGTGCTTGAAGCGTGTGGCAGATAAAACTCCTTCAGTCATTCCTTCAGTCACAATTCCTGCTACATCTGGCAGTGACCTCCCTGCTTACCTCACATGTAAAAATTTATTTAGGGCAAATATAGAGGGTTCTTTGGAAATATCAGTCCCTTCATTGAACAATTTAGTATCAGGAGATGCTATTCCATTCCTTTGTAATGATATCCAAAGTTCGATTGAACTTTCAGTGAGACAACTTGTGTTCAACAGCTGTATGCTTCTTTCTATGAAGAACTGATGCAATCCAAAGACCAGTTGCACAAGGCAACCTCAGAGTTAGCCTATGCTAAATACACACTTGCATATCTATTTAAGCAGATGGAGCAGCAAACCCAAATGATTGAGACCCAGAGAGAAGAAATATCTTCTTTGAAGATTCAGTTAACAGAAGCTCAGTCAGAGGTCACTAGAGTATCGGAGGAGAAAGAGAGGATGTCTAAAGAAGCACAAGAGTTTCACACTCTTTTAGATGCAAAATTGTGAGCTTTACAAACTGCTCATAATATAGTGGAATCACAAGCTTCCCAGATTAAGCAATTGCAAGACCAACTGGCACAATCACGGTCCATTTCTTCAAGCCCCAATGTTTGTATTATCTTGCCCATGATCCACATAAGCATCCTCATAGGCTCCCGGATCAGAGAGAAAATAAAGATCATCATCATGAACATAGATATCCTCATTTTGCATAACATCATCCAAGTAAGCATGATCTATGTCCACTGAAATACTATCATAATCAAGATCAGTAAAATCCTCATGAGATATAGGCTGAAATGCATTGCTAAAACTGTCATGATCACACTCTTCTTGGGAATGAATGGACTCATGAAAGCTTTCATCATACCCAATGCTGCCCTCTTGTATGTCATCGTCATCATAGTTGTCTTCTTTTTCTTGGTAATCCACGTTACCTTGCTCTTTGACTACATTGTTTGCATTAATATCAATCCTTTCTTCATCTTCATCTTCATCTTCATCTTCATCTTCATCTTCATTTTCAGCTTCATCTTCATCTTGCTCTTGAAAATTTCCTACATGTATTGCATTAAGTGACATTTTCTCAAACTGCCCTATTACGTCTTCAATATCATTATCAGTATCTTTATCTTCTTCTTGCTGTCCTTGACAAACTTGCACTTCCACTTGAGATACGTATGCATTAGAATCCTCTAATACAAGGGTTGTAGAAAAATGACTATTCCTGTAATAACTTTTATGATTAGGAGACCATTGACCATCACATTTATAGCATATGAGTTGTCTTTTCATTTCCATCAGCTCTTGATGAGGTATAAGCTTTCTTCGGGTGCCAAAAGGAGTAGGTCATTCTAAGATAACTGAAATTCTAACATGCTATGCCCTGCATACATTTGGATGACCAATAACATTCTTCTCTCCACATTTGTAGCATAGACCTCTAGAAGTGAGATCATCCAACATACAGCTTGATAAGTAGGTACCATGAACATTGTTGAAGGAGAAAGGACGGGTTAGTACTTCTTCTTCCTCATGAGAATCCATGACATAAGCTGGTTGTCCTTGGTACCCTGCATAGTGTGTGCCATAGGCATTATTTGCACCCATATCATGCTCATATGCATAAGATTGATGCTGGCCACCATTCATACATAATGCACAAGCTTCATACTACTCATATGGATCATTATATGCATGATTATCCACCCTTCCATCAAAATATCCATGTCTATCTCCCATTTTATACATGCAGTCCTGAGTATATAGCAGTGGAAAATCCTCAATAACTTGAGCTCAAATTGTCCAAATTGAGTGCTTTATGGATTTATTTGAAGCTTATACAATGCTCTTTCAAATGAGCTATCAAGCTTTGCAAATGGATAAGTATAGACAATTCTAGAAATGCTTTTTTTTTGACAGCTAGACACACTTTGTAAATAGTGAATGCCTTGTTTCAAGTGTCTTTTGTACTTCTCATCAAACTTTGAGCAAATATCCAACACCAAAATACTCAAAGGAGTAGGGAAGAGCTGTAGGGTACTGTAATAGATGAAAATAATCTTTGCAATTCAAAAAATGAAGCAAATCTTTCTTAAGAATACCCAAGAATGGTCAATATGAATCCAAGTCAAGATTCACTGAAAGAGACACTCTTTTGCCCATAGGAAAGCCAATGAACATGTATGCCCTATTCATACCCCTGCATACATCAAAGTACTAACTTTTCATTGATGGTGTCCAAAATGGGATCCCTTTTCTTATTTCTTGCCATGAGTAACTTCCTGTCCTGTATATACAGTAGAAGAAAAACTCAAATATCTTGAGTTCTAGTGCTTCGACTTTAGGTATGCATTCTCAAAAAGGACTTTTATCAGGCCAACACAAACCCCTCCTGCACATTTGAAAATTGATTCTTCCCTACAATCCTTGTGCATAGGTTGGACAAGCTACAATAGTCAGTGGCATTCTAGCCTCATTTGAGAGAGTGAAAATTTCCATGTGCACAAGCCTGGACAGCTCCATCTTGAAGACGAGATTGTTAGTGGTATTTGAGAAATCAAATAGCTTGCTACGTTTGACAAAATTGCCACATAGTTAGTTGACTGATACACTTCATGTGCAAGGAAAATGCAACAACTTTTTTAGTCATAGTAGACAGGAAGTATCTCAAATTACTCAAAGTACTCCTTCCTAAGTTGGGCAACATATATCAATGAACTACTGAAAGTGTAATCTGAGCTTGTGCAACTCTATTATCTCAAGTCTGCTTTCCGATCTGAGCGTGAAAGAGTTGGCTAAGTAGATTGCCAAGGATTCACTCTGCTCTTACTATTGAATCCTCGGGGGGTTCACTATATATATATCCTCTATATAACATGCATTCATGGCCTATTTATAAATATCCTAATCTGTGAATTTTTATTGAATATAACACAACCCTTTTCTATTCAATCTGTAAGTAACCCATTTATATGACACCCTTATATATGTAAAAAATGTATAAAAATGATGTTTTAAAAACCTCTTATTTTGAACTCACGTTATATATACATATATTCATGAGTGACCCCCTCAATTCTGAATCAAACTACAAGGAATGTGACTGGCTCTATATTGCAATCATCCTGAAAAAAAACAAATTCATAGTGCGATATCCTAGCTAACAAGCCAGCTGCTTCACACGACTTGTGCCCCTGGAAAATCACTGTAGATCTGTCACTGTAACTGAATCTGCAATTTTTCCTATGCCTGCTTTGGCCAATTTTTCCCTGGCATCTTATTCAAACTCTAGCTCTGAATCTAGTGCCATCCATGTCTCCAAAAAAAAAAAAAAACAAAGACTTTGCCTTTGTCAACCACTAATGAGCAACTTCCATCTCTTGCGACTCTACAAGCTCAACTTTTTGCAACAGGAACATCACGGATACCCAAGCTTGCCAACTCAATGCCCTTGTATAGCTCAAATATGCATGTCTTATGCTTGGTGTGCAAGTGAGGGCTCAAACAAGGATGCTTACATCTGACCCTTAAAGAAGGATAGCAGTGCATAGCTCACCATATTCTATAATGACAGTGTCAATGTTTATAATGACATTCTTGCAGAGAAGGCACAAACAATCATGCTGATGGCGAGTAGTGGTTGTTCTTTGCCATCATTTGATTGTGGAGCTACACAAAGGCCAACTGCACAAGCAATGTCTGGTGGAGGAATTCTAAACATCCAAAATACTACAGAGCAAGTTGTCCAGATCTCTCCATCTGTTAAACAACAGCCTCAATTTGCAAAATCTACCACTCCTTGTGTAGCCTCAAGTCCACTTCCTACTGGTCAACCTGTGGTTCCCAGAGCTTTACCCCAGGCAAGGAAAAGCTTCATTGGCTCATTTTCTGGAGAAGCGCAAAGCAAGGGTACAATCGAAGTCTCCATACGTTCTTATGAAAATAGAACAGTCAGGACTGCCAGGATTTTTAAGTTTGAATCATAACACCTCTGCTGTGCCATGCGATAAGTCCATGGACAAAAGGTTGATGCCTATTTCTTTTGGGATGGAAGAGATGCCTGATCCTATATCTGTATGCGATAGCCTCAGTGCAACCGGAAGCTAATTTGATAAAATAGAGAAAGTAGAAGAAGTCAAACAAGAACAATAAGAATGAGAAGAGAGGGAAAAGGAACATAGAAACTACGGAAACTATTGTCGATTGCTTGTTGATGCTCCATGGCTTGTCGGTGGCTCTAGAGACCTTTGAGATACTTCCCAATCTCCCAAACTCCTACGACTGTTCGCGAGAAGGCTCTTCCTCCACAGTTGTAGAATAGTGCAGACAGTCTCAAGTTATTGTACAATGATCCTCTACAAAAGATTAATAGGCTCCTCTGCCATTGACCAAATGAAGCTCACAAGGGGTCTTGAAATCGACCACCTTCTTTCAAAGCCTCCACCCTCAATGGGAAGTAGAAAGATTGAAGATGGTTCTGCCATCCGGTGATGTTGAAGTTGGAGATTCCCCAAGTCTAAGAGAGAAAGAGAAAGTCTAGATTTATTATGTTCAAAAATGTTTTAGTGAGATAAGGAAGGCACAAAGAGCTACAAAGCATGTGATTCCAAAGACAACATTTATAAGAGCTGTCAAATATATTTCTCATAGACTATCAAGGGTGTTGACTGAAGTTGGCATGCAAAAAATATGGCAGCTTGCAGCCATTCTTTGCCTTCAGGAGGCTACTAAAGACTTTGTTATTGATTTTATGAATGATGCTTACATCGTTGCTGCCCACGCTCATAGACTAACTTTGATGAACAAAGACTTTAGTATGGTCAGCAGAATCAGGTATATGTTCGAGAAGGTATTGAGGCCCTTGTCACTACTGATCAAAAAGCATTTGAGATCCTTAACGTTCCTCCAAAATTTTCTAGGAGGGCAAAATGGTCAGTGATTGATCGGGTCACACATTTATACCCTCCAAAGACTGCCCCTGAACAAGTGTCTGCCTATCAAGAACCGAAACAAGTGTTTGCCCATCGAGAATGACCACAAGAGATTTTAGAGTCAGAGGATGAAGTTTGCAAGAGGAAAATTGTTGTCCTTGGTCCTGTCAATCTGAAGAGAATGGGGAAGGTATACGGGCAAATGGTTGTGAATTTCTCTTGCACTTCTTCAGAAGAAGACTATCTTAGAATTTCCCCTGAGGACAAATCCATATTCAATTGTCAGATTTTGTAGTCTTTTGTTGCATAAGGTAAGGCTTTTTGACTCATTTTTTTTTTCAATAGAATGATAGTATTGTTCATTGCAACTGACATTCCTTTGTTTTTGCTACTAGTTTTAGGGCATTGATTGGTTCTATGAGCCAAGAAATCTCTAAAACTATATTTATCGTTGATCCACTATTATCAGTAGAACTGTTTTCAAGATCTCGTTCAAACATAGGATTATTTTTGACAAAGTTTGATCCAATCACAAACTATAATATTTTTGTCCTTACATCGAAAGGTATGCAATTTTGTAAAGGGCTTAATGTATACTTCCTTTTAGTAATATGCATTCCCTAATAATATTTTACTTTGTAGAGGACATTGGAGCTTAATATATATTGATATTCTCACTAGAGAAATTATCCTTATGAACTCTCTTACTGGTATCCATAGCTAAGCAAAAATGTGTGTTGAATACAATAATCCTCACTTTTTGATTTATTTTTTATTTTATTTGATTGTTTTTTTAGTAACATGTTTCCATTTACAGTGCTGAGGTTGGTGGTTACCTTTTTGGACACCACATATGAGGATCTTGTTGATCCTCAAAAACCATATAGCTTTCTCTTACAAGAAGTGCCCTTGCAAAATGATGCATGCTCTTGTGGATGGAGAGTGATTTCAAATTTTTGTAGGACAATAGATTCAAAGATTCTCAGGATAGATGGGGTTAATGTAAGTATCTTTCATATTCTTTTTTGAACAACATGTCTTTCAATTTTTACAACTGCTACATTATCATCAAATTTTTTATAATCATTCAATTTCTTTGTTTTAACTCCGTACAAGTACGAACTATCACTACCCTTACAACTTATTACAACTTTCCTTATAGTGCCAAGGTTACCCCAATTCATACACATGGTGGATAAGAGAGAGATGTATTGAGTTAATTTTGGACATGGAAATCATGCATGTCGACCCTGACTCTCCTCCACTTAAATCCTTAACTAAGAGTAACAAAAAATGCAAGTCATCTGGAAAGACAAGTAAGGTAAGCTCCAAAAAGACAAAAATGCCAACACTTTCTCATCCATCTCCTCATTAGCCACCTGAAGAGAAGAGGCCCTGTGTCCAAGTCAAATTCTTTAACCAACCAAAGAAAAAAGCCATTGCAAGGAGATTAGATATCTTTTCAAAAAGTGATGAAGAAGTTACAAAGCTAAAAGAAGACAAATAGATGCAAATGAAGCAAGATCCTTGTATATCTACACTTCAATTTTGTAACTCTTCATTTAATGGAAAGCTTTTTGTCAAATGTAAATGCCATCAATGTTTTCATATTTATGGCTCAAAGCTTATAATTGTGGGAGAGGCAAGCAACTCATACAAGAGAAAGTCCTTTCAGCTCTTTTCCTAACTATTTTACCATTTAGTTTGAACTTATATTCTAGGGATGTACAATCTAGCATCTCCAAGGTATCCCTTACATCTTTAAGATTCCAATTGGAAGTGATATCTATCTCATTTTCTATAACTTGCACCTAAGATTGAAGGGCATGCAATCTGTATCAGAATCCAAGGGAATCTAGATGCCCAATTTAAGTTTGTATCTCCTATAATCAAAACCCAAAGCAAGAGTTTGCCGTGCTATATTATAACACAGAGACAAGGATTGGGGGCATACAATATACCTCATGGTGTCACCCTTATGGTCAACCTCTCTAGATTTCCAAAGCTTTCCTATAATGCTATCTAGTTCTGCTTCTGCAAAATTTCTACTTAGCCAAGATACTTTTGTTCTCTGTAAGTTTGCTATTTTGAAGTAGCCCACAAAGACATGTAAGGGGATAAACCATGACAAGAATATTCTTCTTGAGATCCTTCCAGCTATCATGGACTTTTGAATATATTAACATATTTTGAATTTAAAACTATGCATGGTTGCCTTATCAGGAACCTCCCAAATTAGAGGTGAGAGACTTGGCAATGGCAAATCCTCGATATGTCCATATGTAACCTCTTTAGATGGAACCACATATTTTTATAATATATAAAAATTCTTCTGTCACTAAAAGAACCAACGGTCTCATTAGCATATATAATGTTCCACTCAAACTCTATGGTTGCCATTCAGTACTTGTTGATGGAAATATATCTACAACCAAAGTTTCATATTAATACTTGCTTAAATGAAAAAAAATATCATATATGTTATCAACTTAAGACTTGCAATGTGCCTGCTGGCAAACACGTTAATTAGGAGACAAGTGCATATCCTTGGCCATGTAAACATGTTGCACTTTGACTAACCACCCTTCATGTGTAATTTTGAAAGCAATGATATACCCTTTCTAGTGATGTTTTATATCCTCTCTTTTTCTTCTTTTGACCTTGTGAGAGCCTTTGCAAGAGGGCAACATGGTCACCCAATCCTTTATGCAAAAGGTTTTGGGCTCCCAATTTATGTCTACTCCTTGGCTATAGACAATGCAAGAGTTTACTAAACGAGACAGGTGAATTTTGGATGCCATACTTAGATTAAATTCGCAAAGAAAAACACTCACTGAGATAAGGAAAATGAGCAAAGAAAGAAGCTCACCGAGAAAGACAAATGAACAAAGAAGAAATACTGAAAAGACTAATTAAAATATATTGGGGGCACTAAAAGCTCTCGACTTTCAAAAAATTCATTATTAATTTCACAACATCTCTATCATAACCGATTTTGTCCGATTTTAAAAGTAAATAAGGACTTCCAGACTACCAAAACATGTCAGAGTTTGGATATTTTCACTAAAAGAGAGAAGATAATCACAAAGTGGACTCTACTATCTCCAAAAAGGAGGAGACAAGAATGCCATATTCTTGTACATGTGGCAAACACTCTTTGGCCCTTTTCTTAATCCCATGATTAACAAAAGTGTATTTTTTGAAGCGTTTTTGGCCCTAATGTGAGGTAGATAGGTAGGAAGCGAGGGAGTTTGAAGAGGTATTCAATCTCCTTAGCAAGTAGGTTTTTTGGTTTTTTGGATTTGGAAAAATAGGTTGGAGTAGTGTAGGTGTTTCCTTTGTGATATAAATGCATTAGGATAGGAAAAAATAAAGAAAAAAGAAAAAGAAAAAGAAAAATAAGCATTAGGGTTTCTGCTATCATAACAGGGCAAGAGGATTCGATTTGTTTGCCGATTTGTATTTTGGGGTTTATTTGCTATTCTAGGTATACACCATCCTTCATTAGGGTCTATTCTTACATTCTGGAAGTTTGTGTGACCCTTCATGACTAAAATAGTTAGAATTGAGTGATTTTCATTATCCTTGGAAACTCGTCCCCGCAGGAATCAGACACTTTTACTAGAGTCCGATTCCCAGAATCAGACACAAATGGTCCGATTCCCAGAATCAAACGGTCTGATTTTTGGACTTGGACCAACCCATCTTGCCCGGTTGGATATAACCTGCATGATTTCAAAAATTAGACACCCCATAATCAGACATCCGATTCCTAGAATTAGACGCACGAAAATTAGACACACAAAAATCAAACACAAAGATTGGACCATCCAAAATTGGACACTCCAAAATCAAACACCTGTCAAATCGGAGATCCGATTCTTAGAATTGGATGCGTGAAAATTGGGCATACAAAAATCAAACTGACCAATAATTAGACACACAAAAATCAGACCACATGAATCAGACCACTGGGACTCAGACCCGTCCGATCGACCGATCAAACCAACCCAAAATTAGATGTTTGATTCTAATAATCAGACTCCTGAGAATCGGACCTCTGAGATTTAGATAGAATTTTTTCAAAATCGGACACGTGAATAGAATACAGATTTGACATGTCTAAGCCCTGAAATCGACCTAGAGACTGTATAGACCTAAAAGCACATCATCGATCCATCATCGAGCTAAAATCTAGAGCAAGTATTTCAAAACTTGGCTACGAATGGTCCTTCAAATTGCACATGGTGTTTAGTGTAACGGCCCTGCGGGTCAGAGGGGACTTCCCCCTGTACCCTTGTAGAGGAGGCTCTACCTCCTCTGCACCTCCCCCAAGTAGGTTGGAGAGAAAACACACATCATGATAGGTCCTCCAAATTAGATCCTAGTGTAGTAATGGCTTTGCACAAGCATAGATTTTCACTTGCAAAATAACAACCAAAGATCCATACCTAAATAAATACAAACAGAGACCCTAGAATCTCAATGGGCCAATCTAGCCAACAAGGGAAAAACGGCCACACCACAAAAACATGTATAGGTTGCATTTGGACTGCATCTAGTCAAAGAAAAATGCAACAACATCAAGCTACAATTGTGAGGATGACTAGACATGATAGTCTTGATGATGGATGCACCTTGGAACGGCACTACACAGATGACCCAAGACATCAGTAGAGAATCCAAATCTAGTTATGTAGTTGGGGACCCAAAGGCATGTATCAAAAGGCTTGAATTTATAAGCCAAGACCTAGAAGATGAAAACATAGTACCGCTTGCTTATCTTAGGTTTAAAATCACTGCAAAAAGAGAGCACCATGTTGGTGCTCTCATCGATGAAGGAGCTGATTTCAATATCTTAACCTATGAAGCATGGACCATACTAGGTCAACCAGAGCTCACACCAACTGATGCAACACTTAATCCTTACGGGGGACACCCACAAGCACTTATAGGGAAGTGCAAAATCCTTGTAACTATTGAGAATGAAAGCTTGCCTATCCTATTCCATGTTCCTCCAAATAGTGCTAATTGTGGAAAGGAAACCCTCCTAGGATGACCCTTCAAAAGGGCGATGAAGTGTGAGGCCAATTATGTAGCACAAAGAATACACTTGACACTTCCAGGTGTGAGAATAATCACAACCTTTAGCAAGGGTGACCTCATTAAACCTCAAGGGAAAGACAAGAAATGTTCTGACATACTAGGCAAGCCTAGTAATAAGAGCAAGGACTTGTTGAAATAGTTGATACAAGCGCATGTTGAGCAGAGAGAACTAGTGAGCAAGGCCATGCTTGAAACAAGAAGGTCAAGAGACAATGCCAAGGATAGACTTTGGACTTACAAATATTGTAGAAGACCACAAAAGAAGCCCAAGCCTTTCAGAAGAAGAAGGTATCAATGGAGAGCTAGCACAACACTGCGATGGCTATCCAAAGCGTTGCTATGTGCTAAAGGGTATTACGTAGGTAATCAATGGATTTAGGTACCACAGCCCCCTGCTAAACCACCTCTATTAGTTGAAGGCTAGATCGTATCAAAAGCAAAGAAGCGAAGGAGGAAATCTAAATGAACATCCAAGCCTTAAGTTAACAACATTGGAGTGATTGAGCCCCTCATGATTGAAATCAAGAAATCAGACATGACTACTCAAAAGGTAGATCCTTGGCCTAGCATGCTTGACAAGTAGATATCAGATGTAACCATCAGGTGTGCACAAAGACCACTAGTGCCCAAGGAGCCTTTGACTTCCCAAGAGGATAATGAGCACCACAAGCACAATGCTGCTCATGATAAGGCTGATTGCTCAACAAAGCAAATGGAAAAATCGGCTAATAGCCATGAGCAAATCTTTCAACCAATGCCAAGTCCACCTAGGAGTACCAAATCCCCTACACCCTCTTTCCCTAAATGGACACACGAAGCACAACAATAGTCGTCAAGTACAGCTTCTCAATCCCAATCTCTATCTCCATTTGATCTTTCAAATGTCCAAGATGCGGGACATGATACCACCCTTAGTTCTCAGCCTAAGGATATGGTTGTGCAATCCATCGTGACTAGCTCAACTGATGCTCGATCTGCAAAAGTGAATGCGCAAAGGAAAACAAAATACATGACCACTTCAAATCTACTTAAGGACTTGACATTGCAATCTACCAATAGTGGCGAGTCCATTGGCCTAGCCGCTACTACTTCCAATCAGGAATCACAACAGTCACAACCTTTGGCCGTGATGACACCCCTTGTGGAATGTGTCCTTAGCAATTTATCTGTGGAAGAGGTGTCACAACCAACATCCTTGACACCTCCAGCACTTCTGAAGCACCTAAAGTTTTGGCTTGAGGAGAAATCTCTCCAAGATTTGGTCAAGGAGAAGGCACATCTTTGACCAATGAGCCAAAGATGAAGTTCCTGATGAAGCTTGATCACAAGCTGACACACATGTGTACATCCATGTGGACATTGGAATGCCAACACCAGAGCACACAAATCTCATAACTGAGAACCCTTGCGAGCAACAACATGTTTGTTGCCGCTATGTAGCTGTTGTTGAAGAAGTCATAAAGGACATCCCAAAAGCCACAGCTAGAGAATTGCGCTTGATACCCTCACTCTATACTGCTCAATGTGAGAAAAAAAAGGAAAAGCTCAAAGCAATCAAAAAAAAAGGGAAAGGACAAGGCAAGTTTGTGCAAAAGTGGTACTCCAACCAGATCTTGGTAGCCAAAATTGGCCACTAACTAATGACACTCGCTGAGGAAAGGAAAGCCCTTTGGACATCAATACATGATCCCACATACATTGCCCCAACCTCATTAAGAGTGCTCGCAATGTTCCATGAGGTCCAACTTCTGCCATTGACCAAAAACATCCCTTGTACGATAAACTGCTTCTAGAAGAAGATCTACATGTGGTTAGCAGGCTAGGAGTTGGGAGCATGGTTCTTGATGTTAGTGCATATGTCTTTTGCCTCACTCAAGACCCTGCAATCCTAGATCTCTATGATTTCCATCAATATAACCCTGACTTCTCCAACTGGTTCCGTCTAGGCCTACATGACAGGAACCCTAAATCGTCTCTTGGTTCTACACTAGAGTCACTCGAACCTCCAGAGCAAGAGAAAAATAGCTCTAAGCACAACACCTGCTCTGATAAGAAGCAATGGAGGCATGCTCCAATGGGTAAGGACAAGAGTCTAGATCAAATGCTCGACCAGGAGCAATTGTCAATGCAATCAGATGTGGAGCTAAATGGAGGGAAATTAGCTGAAGAGCTAGACTCTCAAAAAAGAGAGGCAGTTGTACCGTCACAACCTAGCGAGGCTATTCAGTAGGCCGCATCTATGTCCCATGAGGACACACTAGAGAAAGAGAATGCTAAGGCCCAATTGAGCACTTCAATGATTGACCTAGTTTAGGGTCTCGAGTCTTCAAGGGATACACCTCGATTGCCTAAGAAAAAGAGGACAAAACAACAAAAACAACAATAGAAATTGCAAGTGGTTGTAGACACCAAGAAGATTGAGACCAAGAGTACTTAAGAGCTAAGGAATAAAGCATGGAGTCCACCCACAAGGAACCCATTGCCATCTCTCCTAACAACAGTGAAAACTCAGACACATCCGTGTGTTTTGATAAATCAAAGAAACCATTACCATCAACGGTTGCTTGCAACACTCAATCCACTGACAACAGAACTTACATTGACCAATCAAGAGTGGATACAACACTGTCACAACAGGTTGACGAAACTATACCAGTCACATCTGAGAAGAATCATGAAACAATAGCAACAAAGCCCCAGTAGAAACATGAAAACCCCGAGAACATAAGAAATCCTAGCATTGACGAATCTTGCTCATCTAGGCTTGAGCCCCAAGCTATGTTAAAGCCTAGGGAAACTCCTGAAAACTTGCATGAGATAGCAACCAAGAAAGCCTTCATAGAACATAGAAGTGTCACAAAGTGCTTGACTGAGTTGGAGGCTAATTTCAAATTATTCGCATGTGCTTACATCCTTGTAGACATGGGCACATTCCCTAGGGAGCAACTTGAGGAATACTTGCCATACCTGCTATCCTGGGAGGAGCAAGAATATCTTAACAAGCATTATGACAAGTTTCTACATGAATGCATGCAACTCATCTCTAACGAGGAGGCTATCGAACTACTCTTAACTGTGACATTCAATGAAGTGCTTTGCCAACCAAATCTCTTTGACATAGAGCAACTAAAGCGACAATTAGAGGGTCAAAGTCAATTTGTTGGTTTGAAAACCATGCTACAATGGCCAAACTTGGAGCCCAGATTATGATAGTCACAGAGGAGCGATTGGTCAAATGGTGGTCTCAAAGAGACCCAACCTATGTGATGCCAACTTCCTTTCGAGTATTGACTGCCATTCGGGGTATGGACTTAGCTGGAGCTAGCCAAGAGAACTCTTTGATTGATAAAATTGTCACTGAGGAGGAGCTACATGTTTCCGATAGATTCCAACAAGGTACCATGGTACTCAATGTTGCAAAATATCTATTGTTATTGAGTAGGCTGCAATGAGCACTAGACGTGTGTGCCACACTCCAATACAATCCTGAGTTCTACAATTGGTTTTTATCCTCACAAAATGACATGGATTTATAAACATGTATATAAATAAACAATGTGTTTTGTGACTGTGTATAGATAATATCCAAAAAAGAAAAAAAAAACAAAGCTAGAACACACACAAGTAATGATAATCAATCCGCAGGTGATATGCATCAAAGTCAACACTATGGGATTCAGATAAGTGATGTCTTTTTGAGCTGCACATGCTCATTATGATTGAAGTATATGACTTGCATGTACTCTCACGAGTTGTTAAGTGGATACAGGATGACACAGGTGTTTGTACGAAAGCGTTCAATGTCCAAGACACCATAAGACCACTAACCCCACAAAGAGCCATTATAGAAAAAGCAATAGAAATGCCAAGAACAAAGAGCCATGACAGAAGCCCCATTACTAGAAGAGAAAATCACCCCTGCAAAAAAAGCACACATCACATTTGAGCATGGCCCAAAGCATAGTCATTGGCTACTCTCTCTTTCTTGGCCAAACTCTACATCTGGCTCATCACATTTGAGCATGGCCCAAAGTATAGTCATTGGCTACTCTCTCTTTCTTGGCCAAACTCTACATCTGGCTCATCACTGCAATTGCTACCTCAACTGTACTGATGTCTCACATGCTACAAAGAAGTTTGCAAAATCTCAAGTGTATCTCTCCATCTTAACAACTATCCCTTCGAGGCTAGTAACACAATCATACTTGTAATATTCATTTTTCACAGCCTTTGGATCTCCACATTTCTCAGTCCAAATGAAAGGTTGATAGTGTGGAGAAGCAGAGTTGCAGCATTGGAATGTGTACACAAGAGGGAGATGAGAGCTCAAAGTACAAGAACAATATCTTGTTTACTAAGTTGCTTACAAGTACAATTTGGGTACACTCTCCCTCAAGTTTGATAGTGACCCATAGGCTATTTATGTAGCCACTAGAGGAGTTAGGGTTAGGGTTTCCCCCCTGTCCTCCAGCCCTTTTACACCTAGCTACCCTTATCCTCTCTAATGTAGGGAGAGTTCCTATGCTTATGTTTCAACACCCCCCTCAATGCTAGGTGGCATTGGATACAAACATAATAGGATGCCTCCCCTTAATTCTCAATGAGATGCCTTTATAAATCAAGCTACAAAAAAAAAAGTTTATAGGTAGAGAGTGTTACAAGGCTCAAAAGAGTCGGTCACTTGCGGATTGGGAGGCAAAGTTGACCTCCAATTCCTTAGGTACTTCTGGAACACCTGGACACTTACTAATGATATGCTTGGCCTTTTTGCATTTATTGCACTTCATTTTGTTAGGATATTTCTTCCAATAGTTGTTCATAATATGCTCCTTTTTGTGACAGAAAGAGAACTTAGTAGAAAGTGTATGCACTAACACTTTCTCATGGAAAGTAAATGCTGAAGACCCTTTAGTATAGTTTCTCTTCTCTTCATCCAGGCATGACTGGATGGTAATTGCTAAAGTTGGGTTTGGGATATTAGTTAGGGTAGTCACCACGGTTGGAAAAACCTTCTTCACATACTTTAGCAGGATGGCAATGGCATCTTCATCATGGATAGGTGCTTGAACAAACGCAAGCTATACCATAAGCCCCTTCATACGTGAAATGAACTTGCTTAGATCTTCTCCCTGTTTGTATTCCAAGCTAAAAAACTCAATCTTGAGAAATATCTTGGAGTTCTTCCCTATAGCACCGCAGAGTCTTGCGATCTCATCCCATTTTTCTTTTGCAGTTAAGAGCTGGTCAATGTGATGAATTAAGGATTCATCTAAATGAAGCATGATGATGGTCTGAGCCCATTCATCATCTTCTACATCAAGGGGATTGACTGGGTCAATTATTTTGGTCCCTTTTATGAAGGGCCAATATCCTCTTTGCATCATTTTATATTTGATCAAAACCTTCCAAGGATGGAACTCTTTTCCATTAAATTTCCAAATTTGAGGATGGACATCAACATATGTTGTGGCCATTGGGAAGGTCTTACCACTTGTTAGAACAAGGGCAATGTCTAGTCCCTTACATCCTTGCCAATCAAACACTTGATATCAAAGTTGTAATGAGGAAAAAGGTTGAAAATCATACATACGTAACATTTCAAAATATGAATTGGGTTGTCCTTTCTTATGTGCAGTCTTCTTCCGAGGTTTAATGGTCTTTTTAGGCTTCAATGATGTGAACCTAGGCTGGACTTCGGGTTCCTCCTTGTGGTATGGCTTAATGGATGAACCTTGTGTTGGACAAGGGCGGTCTATGATTTCAATGCTTGTTGTTGCTGATGATTCTGAGGAGAGTACAATGACACTCATCTGTCTAATTTCATTGACCAATGTACTTAAGGAAAAATCACTTCAAGATATGCAATACAATTCTAGTGTATGATGGTCTATGTGTTTATAATTGTACACAGAGCCTTACAACTTGAAGCAAGCTACTTAGTTGTTTTAATTTCCTCATGAAAACATTTAGATTGTGTAAGTATTGGTAGTAATGATGATTAAACAATGTGCCTTAGTGCTTACAAGCACTCATCTGTATCTCATGTTGCTAGAGATGGTAAATGTTGGTCTTGATAAGCTTGATGACGACTTTTCAAGTGCATTAACATTTGAGATTAGGTTCCCAGATTAGTAACTAACTCAGAAGGAGTTAACTCAGTGATTAAAATCATTGTTAATGACCAAATATTGAGAAATTTGAAAGTTGAAGAAGCTTGAAGCTTCCTCGCTATGGCTACCAGGAAACTGTCAATTAGGGTTTGGCTTCTAGCAGCCAATAGAGGTCAAATTTCTTAGATCCCTCTTAGGGGAAGATGGCCCACTAGGGGCTATGAAAGCCCTATGGTGGATGCCATCATTGTGCCTCCCATAGCCCATGCTATTGTACGAAGTGCCTGCCTATCCAGAACTACACCATTCTGATAGAACACAATGTCATGCTCGTTGCTACCCAATGTCACGTTTTGAAGTGCCATACAACTGTGCCCTGAGGTGGAGAGAAGGTTTGTAGAAGATGGCAAGGGCTGAAATGTCCTCCTTTGCATGCAGCAAGTCCACCAAGGTTAGGGGGTTCAAAAAACAGGCTATGGAGGTGAAGATGGGAGTTGTCTTGTGCACTTAGTGGAGTTGAGGTTTGAGGAAGTTGAAGAGATCAGAAGAGGCTCTGATACCATGTGGAGAAGCAGAGTTGTAGCATTGGAATGTGTGCACAAGAGGGAGATGAGAGCTCAAAGTACAAGAACAATAACTTGTATACTAGGTTGCTTACAAGTACAACTTGGATACACTCTCTCTCAAGTTTGATAGTGACCCATAGGCTATTTATATAGCCATTGGAGGAGTTAGGGTTAGGGTTTTCCTTGTCCTCCAGCCCTTTTACACCTAGCCACCCTTATCCTCTCTAATGTAGGGACAGTTTCTATGCTTATGTTTCAACAGATAGCCTCAATGTATTGCATTGGTTGTATTCATTTTATTTTAAAAAAAAGAGAAAATAAGAAGAAAAAAAAAGAAAAAAAGTACTCGCGATCACAACACAACACCTAGGGGTCCTCAAATTGGATACATCCAGTGACCTTGTTTGGTTGGCTCCATCCCTAGTCCCCTAGCCCTTTACACATCCCGCACAATTGTTCAGGGCACATCAAGGGCAGGACATACCTAGGGAGCTCATCTTGCCTATGGTTAGACCTGTCACCCTGAACCATTTGCACAATTCTTTTTCACACTCCATCTCAGTGCCATTGCAATCAACAGTGGTTAGCAAGGCATGGAAGACCATGGAAAGTACACTATACTCTTCAACCACTACAAGTAGCCACTAGCTACAAAAAGATAAGGCATCAACGAGCTCAAGTATGCTAGATCATATTGTCAAAATCACAAATGATGTCTCAAGAAGCCTTTAAGAGTACTTCTCCTCAACATCGACAATTTTTTCCACCCCATTGAACCCTTGCTTCATCCACACACTGCTATGAGGAATCTAACCAATAGTCTTCTAACTACATACTATCTACGTATGCACGTGCACTCACATAATGATTGCATCACAATCTATATACAGTTTGGGTCCTCAAGTGTAGGACAATACTCTCAACTTGCTCAGAGTTGGACTACGTCTTGTGCACGATAAGAAGAATAGCACTACCCCTAGGGAGAGACCACATATGAGAGGTTTTCAATTGCAGGTAGTATTGAAGACTCCAATGAAAGTGTTGTTAGCTCTTCATCAACACTCAACTCTGAATTCTTATCCTTTATCATCATGCAAGCCTGTCTCACACAGAATCCCTAGAGCACCAACACCTGTGACAACCATGAGCGCAACTCCCAACAAAGAGCAACCCTATCTCCAACTACAACAGCCCTATCACCATTAAATCCTACCAACAAAGTACCCCCAATGACCTTCATCCACACCACAACCACAATTCATCCATGGCAAAACCATAGCAATACCTTTCAACCACATCTTTAGTACATGCCAAAGCCTACTACCTACGATGGAGAGTGCCATGGGACTGGCACTTGTCTAGGAGGGGGTAATATTAACCCTCAGATGAACAAGGTGGAAAATCTGGAAATTCTAAAGAAAATGAAAAGGCAAAGGAAAAAGTGAAATGGAAGACGAAGGCGCGCCAAGAGAAATATGGAAACACAAGAGGTGCAAAAAAGTCCTAAATCAAGGAGAAATACACACAAGAAAAAATGCAAATCAATACTTTTGTAAAAGAGTGCAAGGTACATCATGATCTATTTTAAGAGCACTGGGCTTTCACCCGTGCAACTTGTAAAGGTAGATGGGTGGTAGGAAGGAAGCTAGGAAGATAGGAGGGCAATGGGAAAAAGGGCCTGGGCCACAGCCACCCATGTAAAAAAGGGGATAAGGGGGATTGATCGCCCAAAAAGGATTTAGGTTTTTGTATATAAAGTTGAAAAGTGAATGGGAAGCTCATTCTTGTGTGTGGCTAAAAGTAGCTCTTCTCTTATTCTTATTCTTCTTCTTCTTCTTCTTCTTCTTCTTGCTTGCTTGAGAGAGGGAGTGTGAGAGTGTGAGGGAGTGAGTGTGTGAGGGTGAGGGACCACGGTGGAGAAGCTCTCCATCTTCTCCTCTCTTCTTCTCTTCTCTTCTTTTCTCTTCTCTTGCTCGCGGAAATGGAGCTTGGAGTGTGGAGCTTGAGGATGGAGCTTGCTTGAAGCTTGCACTTGGATTGTGGAGCTACCGGAGTGCTCAAGAGAGGATGCAACTCGATTGTGGAGCTACCGGAGTGCTCAGGAGAGGATGCAACTCGATCGGGCATGGATGTAAGATTAATACACTCGTAGAGATGGATAGCGCATTGGCTATGCGAGAGGTAGCCATTAGTGCTCAGCTTGGAACACTTGAACAAGAAGTGGTTGGTGGGACTTGGCAGTTGAGCTTGAGCTCACCTCTACACTTAAGTATACATAACATCATTCATAATAGGAATTCTAGCATCTAAAGTAAATATACAATCAACTCTACTTCCTTATGTGACCAACATGCACTTATCATTAAAGTCTTTCACAAATAACCTTTTGCATTAAATCAAATCTATAGTCCTTGCTCTATCATTTGGCCAACATATACTAAATTCTTTGTAATGGATGGCACATATAGTACATTTGACAACAGACTCTTTGTCTAACCATCATCCTAGGACAAGGAAACTTTTCTAGCCTTCTACCCCAACATTGTGTATAAAGTAAATATGGGCGATTAGGCACATGCATACTTTGACCCCAACATTGTGTATGAAGTAAATATAGGGGACTAGTGTTAAGAAACGAGACACAAATAGAGGAGAGGAATATAGAGCTCAGAGTCATGCTCTCAATCTTCCATTCATTATTCCATTATACTTCTTCACTTACTAAAGAGTAAGTTATACACTAGGTTTTACTAGGTCACACCGACTAACCCGACTTATTAAATGTCCCACACATGTACAACTGGACATAGCTAAGACACTGCCAATCACACACAAATAATGAGCTTGAAGTCTCAACACTCCCCCTTAAGCTCAATATAAAACATGTATACCAGGTAGTTTTTAGAATCAACTGAACTTATCTTTACCCAAGGACTTGGTAAAGATATCTACTACTTGCTCATCTGTCTTCACATGTATAAGATCCACTCTACCTGTAAGAACCGTCTCACAGATGAAATGATAGTGTGCCTCAATGTGTTTAGTTCTGGCATGGGATATTGGATTCATTGCCAAAATTACACTATTGAAATTGTCACAAAATAAATTCATTGGAGTATTCACATGTATGTCCAAATCATCCATAAGCTTGAGTAGCCATGCAATCTCACATGCTGCCAATGCAGCACCCATGTACTCTACCTCAGTGCTAGACAATGCAACCATAGGTTGCTTCTTCCTTCTCAAGCTTATCATTCCACTTAAAAATCCAAAGGCATAACCACTTGTAGATCTATGGTCATATGAGCATCCTGCCCAATCTGCATCAGTGTATCCAACCAGTGTCAAGGGCTTATCTTTCACATAAAATAGCCCATAATCTACAGTGGACTTTACATATCTCATAATCTTCCTAACAACATCCAAGTGTGGATTTTTGGGCTTATGTATGAACTAACTTATGATCCCAACAACGTAACTCAAGTTAGGCCTGGTAATGGTCAAGTAGATCAGACTTCCAACCATCTACCTGTACATAGTCACATCATCAATTTCAGCTCCAATGCTAATGTCCAACTTGACATTCAGATCAAGAGGTGTATCTAGTGGTTTACATTTAGCCATGCCATATTTCTTTAGCATTTTCATGGCATGGTATTTTTTCATTAGCCATAAACCATTTTTAGCCTTGATCACCTCAATACCCAAGAAATATTTTAGTTCACCTAAGTCTTTTATATCAAATTCAAATTTCAGCATTTGCATAACATGCTATATCCCTAAGTCTTTATCACCTATGATTATCAAATCATCAACATAGATAACCAGCACCACCAAACCTTTGTCTATATTTTTTGTAAATAGACTATGATTAGCCCTGCCAAACAGTGAATCCCAAACTCTCAAGTAATTACTGATCCTTGAATGCCAAGCTCTCGGAGCTTGCTTCCACCCATACAATGTTTTTTTTAGTTTGCATACATAATGCTAAAAATCAAGGTGTACATACCCTTCAGGCTAATCCATATTAACATCCTCTACTAAATCACTATTGAGAAACACACTCTTAACATCCATCTACTGCAATTTCTAGCCTTTAACATCAGCCACAATGTGATAATTGTTCGTATGGTTGCCATCTTGGCAATAGGGCTGCATGTTTCCTCATAGCCTAACCCATACTGTGTGAAACTACATGGATCTAGAGAATGGCTATGGCTGATAGTTTAGGGTTTCAGACAGGGGCCTGTTTTTTATTTATCTCTCTCTTGCCACCTGAAGCAACCCACTATCACTCTGATACCATGTGAAACTACATGGATCTAGAGCATGGCTATGGTGGTTCAAAGACGGGAAGAAGTCTCATGTAGACATAGACTTGGACACTGACTGTCACACAAGTGAATTAGGTTTCAAGATTGAGACTTGAACTCATAAACACAATCTTGTGTGTGTGGACAATGACACTGACACTTTACTGAAAAGAAAAGAGTACTCTCATTGCATTAAGAAAAGGAAGCAAGTACAATGCTTTATAGGAAAGTAGTAAACTGCAATAGGCTCTACTGTGCATATGGGATAGGTAAGCCTGCATGTCCTTACCCTGAAGCTCCATACAAAGAGGCTGTTAGTAGGTGTGATTGTCTGAATCTCAACATATTGTTGAGCATATCCTTTAGCAACCAGCCTATCTTTGTACCTCTCTACTGCAATTCGACTTGCATTTAATCTTGTAGACCCATTTGCAGCCAATGGTCTTCTTTCCTTTTGGCAATGGAACAAGATCCCAAGTACTATTTTCAACCAAGGTATCTATTTCCTCATCCATAGCTATGAACCAATTCTTATCCATCAACGCTTCAACATAAGTAGCAAGTTCCTTAACTTCCATAACCTTTGTCATATAAGCATAATGCTTCGCAGAATAACCGCTGTAAGTCAACCTATCCATAGGGTACCTGACTCACTACAAGCGTCTAAGTTGTGGTGCACTACTCGATTCCCCTCTCTCATGAGGCAGAATGTACCTATTCTGCATAGTGCCAGGCATATACATAGTTGGAATACCAAGCTCACTATCTAGACTGTCAGTTGAGTCATAGCCTCAAGTCATCCTGCTAGGTGTCATCACACCAAATGTATCATCAAGGACTTTTTCTTTCCCTTTAGTGTCCACCACATCATATCTCCCCCTCATTGACATACTGGTGTCAGTGGATGGTGAGCCAGAGCTTTGCAATCTCCCCGTCCATGGAGATACCATCGTACCACTAGGCCTGTCTGTCAAGATTGTGGGAGAGAAGGAAGGAGTCTCACTTGAAGCTTTCTTGCTTGCACAATGGGGGAATACACACAAGGGTGGAGGCTGAAAACAGTTTTCCTCTTCTTAGTTGTGTAAGCCAAAAGAACTCAAGTACAAAGAAATAGAAGAATCCTATATATGGGTCTCAAACCAAACTCAACTAACTAAGGTGGCATACTAACTGAGCCACGAACTAGAGTAGATAAGGATAGCTATCATGTAGCTATTATTCATGGGCGGTGTACCAACCGCGTCTGCAATTGACAAGTCAGTGACATAAATACACAATGGTCACCCTGGCGTATCACGAGTGGAGCTCGATATCTCAACACTCCCCCTCGAGCTCAATCCCAATTCCTACACACCAAGCAGGTCTCTAAACTTGCGCAGCTTCTCTGCGCCCAATGCCTTCGTGAATATGTCAGCTACCTAATCCTCTGTGCTGACATAAACTAGATCAATAAGACCTAGTAAAACCCTCTCTCGCACATAGTGATAATGCACCTCAATGTGCTTTGTTCTAGCATGATAGACTGGGTTATTTGCCAAGTGTATACTACTCATGTTGTCACAATAAATGACAACTGGCCCATCTGAAGACTGATGCATATCATAAAGTAGCTTATGCAACCAAGCTACCTCACATGTAGCCATTGCTGCACCCCTGTACTCAGCCTCTGTGCTCGACAAGGCAACTGTAGGCTGTTTCTTGCTGCTCCAAGTGACTACAGCACTCCCAAAAGAGAACACATATCCACTGGTAGATCGTCTATCAGAAGTACTACCAGCCCAATCAGCATCAGTGTATCCATGCAACTCTATCTGAACCCCAGTCTCATAAAATAGTCCATACTGCAATGTGGACTTCACATACATGAGTATGCGTCTAGCCGCATCCAAATGTGGTTTCCTTGGAGCCTACATAAACTGACTTACCAATCCAACAGCATAGCTCAAATCTGGCCTGGTAATAGTCATATAAATCAAACTTCCTACTATGCGTCTGTACATAGTAGGGTCTTCTAGAAGCTCACCTGCATCTGTGCTCAGCTTCACATTCTGCTCCAAAGGAACTGAAATAGGCTTACAGCCTGTCATCCCATATTTGGACAGCTTGTCCAATCCATACTGTCTCTGCAAGAGCTGTATCCCACTTGGTGATCTAATCACCTCAATGCCCAAGAAATAACGCAGCTCTCCCAAATCCTTCATCTCAAATTTCTGCTTCAATAGCATTTTCACATGAAGGATATCTTCGTCACTGTCACCTGTCATAATCAAATCATCAACATAAATGACAAGTAGCATAATACCTTTCTCTGTTTTTCTCACATAAAGTGAGAAATCTGCCTTGGAAATCTGAAAGCCAATAGTGACAAGATACTGTCCTATCTTGTCAGACCATGCTCTAGGTGCTTGGTTCAAGCCATACAAGGCTTTCTTCAACCTGCAAACAAACTCAGGATGAACAGCATGCACATAACCTGGTGGCTGCTCCATATAGACCTCTTCTTGCAAATCACCATGCAAAAAGGCATTCTTTACATCCATCTGATGTAAAGACCATCCCTTCGATGCAGCTATAGCAATGACTGCTCTTACGGTTGCCATCCTTGCAACCGGACTGAATGTTTCTTCATAGTCAATGCCATATGTTTGTGCATACCCCTTGACTACTAATCTTGCCTTGTATCTGTTCACAGAACCATCTGCATTGTGCTTGACCTTATAAACCCACTTACAGCCAATTGCATTTTTACCTTTAGGCAAAGGTACCAATTCCCATGTAGCATTTGCTTCCAAGGCATCCATTTCTTCATCCATGGCTTTCTCCCATTTTTCTTTTCCCATGGCTTGCTCAAAAGAAGTGGGTTCTGGTTCCTGTATCACTTTGACCATATATGCATAGTGAATGGCTGTAAATCCATCATATTTCAGCCTATCCACAGGATACTTAGCTCTCGTAGACCTGCGCAAAGTAGGTTCATTCCCAGGTGCTCTCAAAACATCCCTGGTCTTCCTTACTCCAGGTGTAACAATAGAAGGAATACCCAACTCATCATCAATGCTCTGTTCTGAGCCACTGGATTCACCATCCACATAAGAGTGACCTGCATTCACATCAAACATGGGCTGATCAACCTTCTCTTTTCCTTTTCGTGATACCTGCATACCGCTATCTGCATTACTTTGAGAAGATTCTCCTGATCTCAATCTGCCTGTCCATGGCGAAGAATGTGAACCATTGCTAGAGGACGCTCCAGGTCCACTAATATTTTGTGACTGCTGCTGTGAATTCTGTGCAGCATTACCATTTTGTGCATCTATATCATCAATCACATTTACTGGTTTATACCAGCTACTCATCTCATCAAAAATAACATCTCTGCTCACTGCAAACTTACGAGTAGAAGGGTTATAGCATCTATACCCTTTTTGCTGCAGAGAGTAACCAATAAAGATGCACTTCTCAGGTTTTGGATCCAACTTGGATCTCAACTCATCTGGCACATGTACATAGGCAATGCAACCAAAAATTTTCAAATGAGAAATATCTAGTTTCCTACCAGTATACCTCTCCTCTGGAGTCATTCCATGTATTGCTGCAGTGGGAGTCCTGTTCATTATGTAGACTGCTGTAGCAACTGCTTCAGCCCAATAAAAATCTGGCAAGTCTTTTTCATTGAGCATGGCACGAGATACCTCTCCAATATGCCTATTTTTCCTTTCTACAATTCCATTTTGTTGTGGGGTATGACTGCATGAATATTGCTGCTTTATGCCATGCTCCTGCAAGAACCTTGCAAACTCATTTGAGAGGTACTCTCCCCCTCCATCTGACCTTAGGCATTTTATCTGCAGGCCTGTTTCTTTTTCAACCATAGCTTTAAGAGTTTTGAAATGCCCAAAAACTTCACTTTTCTTTTTCATAAAATACACCCATACTTTTCTGCTATAGTCATCAATAAAAGTGACAAAATAATGACAACCTCCAAGAGATGTAGCTTTAGTAGTCCACACATTAGAGTGGATTAATTCCAATGGCTTCTCACTCTCTTGAACATGTCTAGGAAATGGTTTCCTTGCCTGTTTTCCAAACTGACAGGCTTCACATACTTTATGCATTTCTGCAACCTTGAATTTGGGCAATCCTGCAACAATATATTGGGCCTGCATTGATTTAAGTCACTGTACATTAACATGACCAATGCGTTTATGCCAGATATCAATATCTGCAACTACACCAGTCCCATGTGCAAACATTGCTGCACTCAATTCAGGAATGTCTGCATCCAATGTAAACATTCTGCCCTTCTTCTTTCCTTTTGCTATCAAGTGACCTTTATTTTTCATATCCTCAACAAAGCATCCATGAGGATTAAATCTGACCTGCAAGCCCTGCTCAACCATTTGATCAACAGAAACTAGATTCTTGGTGATATTGGGAACATAAAATACATCGGACAGGTATTTCTTTTTCCCATCCTGCATAGACAAAGGAAATTTTCCAATCTGCACAATAGGATGTGCAGTATCATCACCAGTCTCCACAAATCCTGGTTTTTCCATTTTCCTTGCATCCTCCATCCATTCTGCATGACCTGTCATGTGGTTTGATGCACTTGAGTCAACATACCATACATCGTTGCTTCCTTCTGCACTTGTCACAGAATTGTTCATGTGCTGCACCATAAACAGATACTCATTTCTGTCATCGTCCTGTCTACTAGAGGATGCATAATTTCCTTGTTGCAGTTTTCCATTCATGATGTCATTCTGCTTTTTATAGCAGTCTTTAGCCATATGACCCATTTTACCACAATAGTAGCATTCAACATTACTGTTTGCATTTTGGCCTCTTTGCCATCCCCCACGACCTCTTTGGCTCCCCCTGCCTCTAGAGTTACCACGTCCTCCTCCATAGGACTGGTTTTCTTGAGTTTGCTGCATATTCTGATTTCTACCACGGCCTCCAAATCGGCCTCCTCTACCTCTGCCTCTACCTCTTCCAGCATTTGAGTAGAAGACAGCTTCTTTTGAAGTTCCTCTTGAAGAAGACGCACCACCATTTCTCTGCTCCTCAGAAATTAGAAGAGCAATCAACTCCTCAAAATTAGGAAATCTTTCACGGACAGAAATGGATGTTCGGAACTGTGCATAATCCTTTCCTAGACCATTCAAGGTCACTGAGACTAAATCATCATCTTCCACTGGCGACCCAATGGAAGCAAGTGCATCTGCAATCTTCTTCACCTTCATGTGGTAGTCATTGATGCTCATATTTTCTCTTTGCACATTATGCAACTCTTGCTTGAGCTGCATTTTCCTGGCGTGCATATTTGTGCTATACATTTTTGACAAAGTTTCCCATGCCTCCTTTGGTGTACTTGCATCTTGAATATGCACAATCATAGAGTCTGAAATGCTGATAGACAGCCAGTACATAAATTTCCTGGCTCTCTCATGCCATGCTTTAAATGCCTGCATTTGCTGTTGATTGGGAACATCAGGAAGAACTGGTTCTTCTTCATTTCCTGCAACAAATTCCCAATATCCTTTTCCCATGAGGAAGTTCGTCATTCTAAACTTCCATGCTTGGAAGTTGTTCTTGTCAAGCTTTTCAGTGACAATCTGTGAAAGAGAATCATATGCCATTACAGAACACTGCAAAAAATTCTGTCACTGCAAAAAACACAGCTTCACCCTCACAAGGGCAAATCTGCAAAACTGGCGAAAGTGGTTTTTGACCACACTGTCACTTCCTAGTGACGATTTTGCATCAACAGGCAACAGGGATGATTCTGTAACTCCCAATGTCTCTGCGCACAAGCATACAATGCAATTTTTACAGTAACTATTCACCGACCTGTAGAACAGTGGCTGCATAGCATAAAACTGGGCCTTTTCCTGAGTGCGTGCAGAAAACTTCCGCCTCCAAAACAGGCCCCGAAATGGCCTCAAATCAAAAAAACAAGGTCGCCAAGGGCTAAATCCCTTTCCCGCAGCATATACTGCCCTCTTGCTTCACCGCGAAGGGCGTCTCAACCTGAGACAATGCACTCCTGCACTTTCCGGCTGTGCTACCTGCAGAGATCTGCTCCCAAAACAGAAAATGAAAGCAACACTGCTCCTCTCACTAGAACACCGCGAGCTTGGCTTGCTTTCTTGAGCTCCTTACCACGAACAAGGCTCTGATACCATGTCATGATTGTGGGAGAGAAGGAAGGAGTCTCACTTGTAGCTTTCTTGCTTGCACAATGGGGGAATACACACAAGGGTGGAGGCTGAAAACAGTTTTTCTCTTCTTAGTTGTGGAAGCCAAAAGAACTCAAGTACAAAGAAATAGAAGAACCCTAGATATGGGTCTCAAACCAAACTCAACTAACTAAGGTGGCATACTAACTGAGCCACGAACTAGAGTAGATAAGGATAGCTATCATGTAGCTATTATTCAGGGGCGGTGTACCAACCGCGTCTGCAATTGACAAGTCAGTGACATAAATACACAACGGTCACCCTGGCGTATCACGAGTGGAGCTCGATATCTCAACACTGTCAATGCAGTACTCTACTATGAATCAATTGTAGAAACATATGTAGAAGGCGAAAGTGGTATTTGACCACACAGTCACTTCCTAGTGACGATTTTGCATCAACAGGCAACAAAGATGATTCTGTAACTCCCAATGTCTCTGCACACAAGCATACGATGCAATTTCTACAGTAACTTTTCACCGACCTATAGAACAGTGGCTGCACAGCACAAAACTGGGCCTTTTCCTGAGTGCGTGCAGAAAACTTCCGCCTCCAAAACAGGCCCCGAAATGGCCTCAAATCAAGAAAACAAGGTCACCGTGGGCTAAAGCCCTCACCCACAGCATATACTGCCCTCTTGCTTCACCTCGAAGGGCGTCTCAATCTGAGACAATGCACTCCTGCACTTTTCGGTTGTGCTACCTGCAGAGATCTGCTCCCAAAACAGAAAATGAAAGCAACACTGCTCCTCTTACCAGAACACCGCGAGCTTGGCTTGCTTTCTTGAGCTCCTTACCACGAACAAGGCTCTGATACCATGTCAAGATTGTGGGAGAGAAGGAAGGAGTGTCACTTGAAGCTTTCTTGCTTGCACAATGGGGGAATACACACAAGGGTGGAGGCTGAAAACAGTTTTTCTCTTCTTAGTTGTGTAAGCCAAAAGAACTCAAGTACAAAGAAATAGAAGAACCCTATATATGGGTCTCAAACCAAACTCAACTAACTAAGGTGGCATACTAACTGAGCCACGAACTAGAGTAGATAAGGATAGCTATCATGTAGCTATTATTCATGAGCGGTGTACCAACCGCGTCTGCAATTGACAAGTCAGTGACATAAATACACAACGGTCACCCTGGCGTATCACGAGTGGAGCTCGATATCTCAACACTGTCAATGCAGTACTCTACTATGAATCAATTGTAGAAACATATGTAGAAGGCATATCTAATGGCACTGCAGCCGGTGATGCATACCAAGAGGCCATCTCATCAAAGATAACATCTCTGCTGACTAGTGTCCCCTGAGTAGAGGGATCATAGCATTTATATGCCTTGTTCTCCTATGAATAACCAATAAAGACACACCTATGTGCTTTTGAATCTAGCTTCTTCCTCTTCTTATCGAGGATGTGCACATAAGTAAGGCAGCCAAATACTTTCATGTGACTGATATCGGGCTTGTAGCCATACAACTTCTCAAATGGTGTCATATCATGAATATTTGTAGTGGGAGTCATGTTCAAGATATACATGGCTGTCATAACAGCCTCAGCCCAATAATAGAGAGACATCTTCTTCTCATTCATCATTAAACATGCAACTTCCATTAAGACCCTATTCTTCCATTCATCTAACCCATTCTGTTGTGGAGTGTAGCTACATGTATGCTACCTATGTATGCCATTTTTAGCCAAAAAACTGTCAAATTCATTTGACACATACTCCCCACCACTATCACATCTCAAACAAGAGATGTAGTAATCAAATTCCTTTTCAACCTGCTGCTTAAATTTTTGAAAAACAACAAAGACCTCATCCTTTGTTTTAGTATATAAACCCAAGTATAGCGACTGAAGTCATTAATGAATGTCACATAATACTTAGAGCGTCCCATAGATGCATTATGGGCTAGCCCCCACACATCAGAGTGAACCAGCTGCAATGGTCACTTACTATTTTTTACATGCTTGACAAATGGAAACCTTGATTGTTTACAAAATTGGAAAGCATCATAGACATGACCAACATCTATGTAGGAAAACTTAGGTAGATTTGTATTAAGCTATTTCTTCTGCATAATTTGTAGTTGCTGAAGGTTAACATGTCCCACTCTCTTATGTCATATTTCTAAATCTCTAACTATGCCAGAGCCATGGGCAAACATGGCTGATTTCAACTGTGGCAAAGTGGCATCAAGAGTAAACATCCTGCCATTCCTATGACCACGAGCAATCAATTTGTAGCCATTACCAAACTCCTTAATGAAGAAACCATGCTTATTAAACCTAACCTACAAATTCTGCTCAGCCATCTGGCCCACAGACAAGCCCATAGACAATGGATTTTTAGTAATTGATGGGACATGTAGTATGTCATGTAAGTTCTTCTTCTTACCATCATGTATTACCAAAGGCACTTTGCCTTTATGTTCAATGCTATGTTTCATGTCATTCCCTATGCATATATAGCCATTCCTCCCAGGCACCATGTCAATAAACCAGTCACCATGAGGTGTCATATGATTTGATGGCCCCAAATCAATATACCAAACGGCATCGTTGGTAGACTTCTCAGTAGCCTTGTCTTTCACATATGTCATGGCAAACAGTCTATCCCTAGAAACATCATCTGTCTGACTGGACGATGCATAATGTCCATGTTGCTTGCCCTTTTGATTGCCGTGCTTCTTCCAGCAGTCCTTGGAAATATGACCATACTTTCCACAGTAGTGACAATCCTTATTCTTATTAGGATTGTTAGATGGACACTGCTACTACTACGAGTCTCTACCTCTGGTGCTACATCTCCCCTTACCTCTAAACTTTCCACCTTTGAACCCTGCTAGTTATTATGACCATAAGATACATTTTGCTAGCCTCCTTTTCCAAAACCATAACCTCTACCATGGCTACCATGGCTGCGTTGATGCGAATAAAAGACATCATCCTTGCTCTTGGAATTGCTAGAGCCTGTAGAGCCAATCCAAGTTGAACCTCTTCATGAATGAGCAATGCAACAAGCTCATTGAAATCTGGCATTTCAACCTGCACAGAGATGGAATTATCAAATGACTTATATTCAGATCCCAAGCCATTGAATGTCACTGCAACTATGTCTTCATCCTCAACATGTGTGCCAATGGATGCCAATTGATCCACAATTGTCTTAATATCTGTGACATAATCATATATAGATCTGCCTTTTCTCTCCATGTTGTTGAATTTTTGCTTTAACTATATCTTCCTGGCACTGGTAGTTGTGCCATAATACCTGATCAATATGTTCCATGCACCTGCTAGTGACTTGTAGTTCATGATCTGCATTACCATAGCATCCAAGATAAACAAAGATAACCAGTGTAGCACCCTGCGAGATCTTTCCAACCAAGCTTGGTGCACACATCTTTGATCGGCTGTAGGATTCCTCTTTGGGATTTCAAGTTCAGCTTTAGCACTTGTCACCCAGTCCCAATATCCTTTTCTTCTTAAGAAGTTCTCCATGCGGAACTTCCATATGGCATAATTATTGTTGTCAAGCTTTTCCCCCACTATTTGGGTTATGTTGTTAGTTCTATATGTGTTTGCCATATTGTAGACAATGGCTAGTCAATGCTTGACTTCCTGCAAGCCAACAAGTCTAACTAACCAATTGCAGTCTTTAACTGTTTATGACAGTTTTTTGCAATTAAATGTCTACTATAATTAGGGTATTTTAGCCCATTAAAATCTCAAAACCATCCATAAACATGTGGCATAACTTGTAGATACATCAGTCAACACATAGACCATCTAGTTGTTAAAACCCTGTATCATGCAATCTTATTGCAGTCAACCAAACATGTAGTGTGAAATCTGCAGACTATCAATGACCAATAGCTCTTTCAAGGCCAAACCTGAGATATACATATGTCATACATGTTGCAAAAACTCTTAGACATATGCTAGTACATGTAGGAGTCAATACATGATCATGTGGGTACAGTTTAGTGCACATACATCAAGTACAAGTGTTAAATACCTTGCTTGCATGTTGCATTAGCCAATACATAGCTCAACCAAGGTTTATTCTAGCTCAAAGTATCCTCAAACCACTTCATACATATACTACTATGTGTAGAGGTCAATACATGACCATGCCAACATCCAGAGATACTTTGTCTTCAAGAGCCAATACCACATAATACATTTACTATTTGTAAACAACCAAAGCCATATCAACACATTTGTTTTTAGCTCCAAACATTAGCATACAATCCCATTCTTAGTCCATAAGGCATTTACCAAGCATATGCCAAATCATACATCTCACAGGAGCCAACCAAAGTCATGTTATGCTTCAACATAAACCAATGCGCTTGCTACCAACAGTTTATTATAGTTTTTAAGTCTGTCATGAACTCTCAGATCTGTATATTATAGCACATAAATATCTATCCAAAACTAAGGAAATGTGTAACATTCGCCCCCCCTCCCCCCCCCCCCCCCCCAAGACCCCCATTCTTTCCCCCCATGGAAACCCTCCCTTAAAATTTATTTAACTTTAATTCAAAAATTTTTTACCTCTCCCTCTCCCCGCCGACAATACGTCAGGGAGAGAGAGAGGGAGTGAAGTGGGAGAAGGGGGGGCATGCAGCCCCCCCAGATGGCGGCGGATAGCTGCGCCCCCCCTTGTAAAACCTTCCCCCCTGGTACACACAATCCCCCCCCCTCGTCAGAGATAGGCAGCCCCCCTGCGGCCGTGATTGTCAGAGCACCCCCCCTTGATCGTCAGTCTGCTACGGCTCATGAGAAGAGAAGGAGGTGAAGAGAAGGAGAGAGAGAAGGGAGAAGAAGAAGGAGAAGAAGAGGAGAAGGGGAAGAAGGAAGAGGGAGAGAGAGGAGAAGAAGAAGGAGAAGAAGAGGGAGAGAGAGGAGAGGAAGAAGGAGAAGAAGAGAGAGAGTGGGAAGGAGAAGAAGAAGAAGACATAAAAGGAGGAGAGGGAGAGAAGAAGAGGAGAGAGAGAGAGAGAAGGGAAGAAGAGGGAGAAGGAGAGGAGAAGAAGGAGTGGGAGAGAGAAGAGAAGAAGAAGGAGAGAAGAAAGAGGAGTGGGAGAGAGAGGAGAGGAAGAAGGAGAAGAAGAGAGAGAGTGGGAAGGAGAAGAAGAAGAAGATGTAGAAGGAGGAGAGAGAGAGAAGGGAAGAAGGGGGAGGAGAGGAGAAGAAGGAGTGGGAGAGAGAAGAGAAGAAGAAGGAGAGAAGAAAGAGGAGTGGGAGAGAGAAGGGAAGAAGAAGGAGAGAAGAAGAAAGAGAGAAGAAAGAGGAGTGGGAGAGAGAAGGGAAGAAGAAGGAGAGAAGAAGAAGGTGTGGGAGAGAGAAGAGAAGATGGGGGAGAGAAGAAGAGGGAGAGAAGAAAGAGAGAAAAGTAAGAAGAAGGAGAAGAAGAGAAGAGGATAGGGAGAGAGGAAGAGAAGGAGAGAGAGAAGAGGAAGAAGAGAAGGAGAGGGAGAGAGAGTGGGAGAAGAGGGAGAGAAGAAGAAGGAGAGGGAGAGAGAAGGGAAGAAGAGGGAGAGAAGAAAAAGGAGAGAAGAAGAAGTGGGAGAGAGAAGAAGAAGAAAAGGTAGAAGAGGAAGAGGAGAGGGAGAGAAGAAGAGAAGGAGAGAGAGAAGAGAAAGAGGAGAGGGAGAGAGGAAGAGAAGGAGAGAGAGAAGAGGAAGAAGAGAAGGAGAGGGAGAGAGAGTGGGAGAAGAGGAAGTGAAGAAGAAGGAGAATAGGAAGAGAGAGAGTAGGAGAAGGAAAGAAGAAAAGAAGAAAAAGAGGGAGAGAGAGGGAAGGAGAAGAGAAGAAGAAGGAGAGAGAGAGAGAGAGAGAGAGAGAGAGAGAGAGAGAGAGAGAGAGAGAGAGAGAGAGAGAGAGAGAGAGAGAGAGAGAGAGAGAGAGAGAGAGAGGGTGAGAGTTGGAGAGTGAAGACGGTTTGAGGAGCCACACTCAAGCCACCCCCTCATTGGCAAGGGATCCCTTGCCCGCGACCTATCCCTCTAAAACTGGTCATTTGGAAGGCCACTAAGGCCCGGACTATCCAAACCCCGAGTAGAAATGGCTCCCAAGAAGAAAATTGCGGGAAGCGTAGGTGCCAAAGCTACCGTTGGTACCAGTAATGCAAGAGAGGCAAGCGGAGCGACCAACACAATAAATGCCCCTACGAACATAAATCAAACCTAGGTTCTTTAAGCGTTATAATTAATTATGTATTATTTCTCGTGGAAGAGATAAAAGGGTTAGCTACGTGCATGGAACAAGGACGAGTCGTACGATTTTTGTTTACTCTAAGCGCTCGGTTGCATGCATGAAATGGTAGAGTATGGAGTTCGCATAAGTTTATATGCATGAAATGATAGCTTTTACACACATGAAATGATAAGGTTTTTGCATTATTTCACATAAAATAATAGCTTTTAAACCAGTTTAGTGCATGAATAGTCATTTAGAATTCATGCTTCGCGATCATAACTAAAAGAAACACATGAAATGGTAGTTTTCGATGGATAGAAACCTAGACCTTCATGGGATCCGGTGCATTAGGGATAAGTATAATTGCCTGCGAATAGTTTTATCGATCATGTTGTGGACCATCTCAAATGGATACGTTATTAGCTTAATTGAAGCTGGTGACCTAACCCTAAATGGACTGTTGACCCAAGTTCTGCTTGGTTGTTTGAAAAGTTTGTAAATCCCTTGAGCAAGTGTTTTGATACATCCAAGTTAAATTCTGATTGTGCATGGAATGGGATTGCAATGCCTTAAAGTAAGAGGTTGTGCATTCAACTGTTTGTTAATGTGGTTTTGGATGTTAACCCAAGTGGGGTGTGTTTGATGATTACATGGCCGGGTCTGAGATGACTGATTACCATGGAAATAAAAGGGATGTTTTCCCTAGTGATTGTTTTTTTAAGCTGGGTGCTTCAGCTGTGGTTGATTTCCTAAAGGGATAATTAAGGAAGGATGGTGCTAGCTACCCCCCGCAAACCGCCAAAACCTATCCAAGGGGGTTGTGAATCCGCGCTAGGAATGTGGACCAAACCCACCGCGAGAGGTCTCTCCATAGAAGTTACTTGGCGTAGGAGGATGCTTGGGTGCTAGTGGGGGCTCTAGCTGTAAATCCCAATGCCTTCGGGCCCTACACAAGTGTTCTACATGACTTGAGATGGGATCTCGAGGCCTTGATACTAGTTACAAAGCAAAATCTTGTTAGGATAAACCTTCGGGTTTTGTTGCCGGGAGACAGAAGGATTTTTCTAGGGAGGCAGAAAGGAACACTTAATTCTCCTGTATGGGCGGGAGACAAACATTAATCTGAAGATAAGTTAAGGAAGTGTTTGATCTTGTTTTATCTTGTCTTTGTGTCTGGGCCCTAAATTACGTAAAGAAACCTGTGACTAATGGGATTAATTAAGGAAGATGCTTTTATGTGTCAAACATAACGTGGTAGGTAATTAGATAACTAAAACAACCCCCGAGGGAAGCGTGGTGGATGTGACCAATGGGTCTATCCTATGGAAGGGTGGTCTCGGTTAGCGGAGAGCTTTCCTCAAAGGAAATGTTAATGAGAAATGTTAGGAAAAAGTCGGTTTATGACCTTAGACAATGTTGGCTAGGAACCCGGACTTCAGGTTGATCCTAATGGGAACGGTCGGATAAGTTATGTTGTGGGGCAGACTCGAGAGACCCTAGTTGGCAAACCCCATGTCATTCCTTGGGAGTGCCAGGCGGCATCTTCTAGATATATCTCTTGATGGACTGCTAAGACGTGTCCCGTGATTTAAGGAGCGGGCACATTACAGTTGGTATCAGAGCAGAACTTCTTAATGATACATGATTCATTAATGTTCAGTTCATGAACATATCCTAAATAGAAATAACCTAAGTGGTATGTCTTGATTGTCAGGCACCTTTTGCACCCACGTATGCTGACATGCAAGAGAAGAAGTTCCTTCTCAAGCAAATTAAGCCACCCAAGTTTGATGGCAAGGGAAGGACTGTTCAAGATAACGCCGAGATCTGGATTGAATCCATGGAGGACTATTTTGAGGCAGCAGGAACTGCACTTGCTAACCAAGCCATGCTCGCCAAACTTAAGCCTACAGGCCAAGCGAGACTTTGGTGGAAACAGTGGTGCAGAGACCAAGAGATCTCGGAGCGGACAGTCGCTTGGGATAAGCTTAAGGAAGCTGTGCAAGGGAGGTATCTGCCACTTGCCTACCGCACACAAAAGATGAATGAATTCTATGACTTGAAGCAACTAGGATTATCCCTTGAAGCATATTATTCAAAGTTCGTTTCACTCCTAAAGTATGCACCCCCAATGGATATGACACAACAAGCGTCAAAGCTCTATACTGGGTTGAATCCACCCATAAACACTTGATTGGAATCAATGCGCCCAACAGACTTGCAAAACGCATTACTCCGAGCGAATCCAATCGTCCAAGAACTTAAATCAGGCAACTATGATGAAGATGATCCACAAGATCAAGACAAGAGGTGCCACAAGTGCAGAGAGACAGGACATATCCGTAAGAGATGCCCCACCTGCCGATGTTTCCACTGCAATGAACTAGGACACATCCAAACTGTTAAGAATCATGTGGTGGGGGGACTTGCTCAAGATGCTGTGCCGAACACACACAGAATGCACAAGGAGAAGCTCACTCAAGAGACAAGAAGAGAGATGGAGGTCAAAACGTTTTCTTGCTAGTTTCTTCTTCTTCTTCCACACACTTTACAATGTACATAAAGTATAGATAAGAATCAACATAAAGGAAAGTGGTCTACTAAGTCAAACAATGCATAACCGACTACACTAGTCGACTGGCACTATAACTATGCCACCTGTAAATACATGTAACAACCTGAATATAAGAAGTAATGAGTCAGTGGCCATGTGAGAGTCATAATGACCACCGACATGCTAAGTGTAGATGTGTGGACCCATCTAACCAGGTGGTTCGTCAATGTCCGCATGTGTTGAGCTTGTCATCTCAACACTCCCCCTCAAGCTCAACTGCATCTCTGCAACTCCAAGTAAGCTTTGAAACTTTTGAAGCTTCTCTGTAAAAGAAGATGTTAGCTATCTGTCCCATGTGCTGACATATATCAAGTCAATCTCACATGCTAGTACCTTCTCTCTCACAAAGTGATAGTATACCTCAATGTGTTTTGTCCTGGCATGGAACACAGGGTTCCTAGCCAATTGTATACTGCTCATGTTGTCACAATAAATGACAACTAGACCTTCCATCTACACATCTAAATCAGCCAATAACTTTTGCAGCCACACTACCTCACATGCTGCAATAGTAGCACCTCTGTACTCGACAAAGCAACTGTAGATTGCTTTTTGCTGCTCCAAGTAACTACTGCATTACCAAGAGAGAACATGTATCCACTAGTAGATCTTCTATCAGACATACTACTAGCCCAATCTACATCTGTGTATCCAAACATTTGTACATATGTACTTGCCTCATAGAAAAGTCCATAATGTAATGTGGACTTCACATATCTCAATATGCGTCTGACTGCATCCAAATGTGGCTTTCTAGGTACTTGTATAAACTGACTCACAAGACCAGCATTGTAGCTCAAATCAGGCCTTGTAATGGTCATGTAGATCAAACTCCCCACTATTCTCCTGAACATAATAGGGTCTTCTATCTCATCCCCAACATCAGCACTCAACTTTACATTCTGCTCCAATGGGACTAAAAGTGGTTTGCATGCTGTCATACCACACTTGGACAACATATCCAAGCCATACTTTCTTTGGGACAGCCATATACCATCATCACATTTGATCATATCAATGCCAAGGAAGTACCTTAGCTCAACTAAATCCTTCATCTCAAACTTCTTCTTCAAAAAGTCCTTGACTTCAGCAATCCCACTATCACTATCACCTGTAATAATCAAGTCATCCACATAGATGATTATGATGACCAAACCTGCATCTCCCTTTCTCACATAAAGTGAGTGATCAGCATCAGAAACATAAAAGCCAATATTGAAAAGATACTCTCTGATCTTGTCAGACCATGCTCTAGGTGCTTGCTTGAGCCCATAGAGCACCTTCTTCAACCTGCACACATACGTGGGATGCTCTAAATCTTCATAACCTGTTGGTTGATCCATATACACTTCTTCCTGCAAATCACCATGCAAGAAGGCATTCTTCACATCCATTTGCTACAACCTCCAACCTTTGGCTACTGCCAAAGCAATCACAAATCTGATAGTTGCCATCCTAGCAACTGGACTGAAGGTTTCTTCGTAATCTATGCCATATGTCTAGGCATAGCCATTTGCAACTAGCCTAGCTTTGTACCTACTAATAGAACCATCTGCATTGTGCTTAATCTTATAAACCCACTTACATCCAATAGCTTTCTTGCCCTTCGGCAATGATACTAGATCCCAAGTCTTATTGGCCTCTAATGCAGCCATCTCCTCATCCATTGCTGCATCCCAATGAGTATGACCAACAGCATCCTCAAAACAAGTGGGCTCAACATCCTCAACTAGTTTCACCATATAAGCATAATGGTGAGCTGCATAACCTTCAAAACCAAATCTGTTAATAGGGTATCTCACCCTGCTAGACCTGCGTACCACTGGATCACTCAATGGAGTCTTTGCATTGACCCGTGCTCTCTGCACACCTGGAGTCCTCACTGAAGGAATGCCAAGCTCATAATCCAAGTTCTCTGAGCCACTGGAGTCTCCATCAAGAACTGAATCAATGCCATCTGACACTTTATTCTTTCCTTTGTCTTTAGTTGTAGTGCTACTAGATGCACCTGAAGATGTAGAGCTACTCCTTAGTCTCCCAGACCAAGGACTACCAGATGATGTCTTTGGTCCACTAAGAGTCTGTGATTCTTGCTTTTCAGCCTGCATATGAGTATCATGATCATCATCATCATCCAATGCATCACCATTAGATGCATACTAAGTGCTCATTTCATCAAAGATGACATCCCTGCTCACTCTGAACTTACATGTGACAGGGTTATAACAATGATACCCTTTTTGCTCTAAAGAGTATCCAATAAAGACACACCTTTCAGCCTTTGGATCCAGTTTCTTCTGCAACTCATCTGGCACATGAACATATGCAATACAGCCAAACACTTTCAAGTGTGAGACATCAAGCTTCTTACTTGTAAAACATTCTTCGGGGGTCATACAATGAATTGTAGTTGTGGAAGTTCTGTTCATGATATAAACAGCAGTATGAATAGCCTCAGACCAAAAATACTTAGGCATATTCTTTTTAGCCATGAAGGCGCGTGCAACTTCTGCAATATGCGTGTTTTTCCTTTCTGCAACCCCATTTTGCTGTGGGGTATACATGTATGTGAACTGACTCTTTATCCCATGAGACCTCAAAAAATCACTGAACTCATTCGAAAGGTACTCTCCCCCTCCATCTGACCTCAAGCACTTTACTTTCAATCCCGTTTCTCTTTCAACTGTAGCCTTGAAAGTTCTAAAGTGCTCAAACGCTTTACTCTTTTCCTTCATAAAATATACCCACAACTTTCTAGAACAATCATCAATGAATGTGACAAAGTATGAACTACCTCCAAGAGATACATTTTGTGTAGGCCCCCAAATATATGTATGCACAACATCAAGGATATTTCTGCTTACATCTCTGTCATGTGAAAAGGGTTGTCTTGCCTGCTTACCAAACTGACATGCTTCACATACCTTATGAAATTTTGCAACTCTAAATGTAGGCAAACTTGTAACCAATCCTTTGGACTACATTAATTTTAGCCTTTGTACATTTGCATGTCCAATGCATTTGTGCCAAATTTCAATATCTGCAACAACACCTTTTTCTTTAGCATACATAGCAGCATTCATAGTAGGAATTCCAGCATCCAGAGTAAACATACGTCCAACTCTACTTCCCTTTACAACCAACTTGCACTTGTCATTGAAGTCTTCTACAAAGCAGCCCTTTGCATTAAATCTGACTTGCAGCCCTTGCTCTACCATTTGACCGATTGACACCAAGTTCTTTGTAATAGATGGCACATGTAATACATCTGAAAGACTCTTTGTCTTACCATCATGCAAGGTGGCATGAATCATCACCCATCTGCACATAACCTATATTTTGCAAATCCTGCATCTCTCCAAATCATTTTGAGGCTTGGATGCACCTGAATCAACATACCAAACATCATCATGTGTTCCCTTTCCTGTAACAGCATTCAGCATATGCTGCATAATAAACAGATGTTTAGTTTTGTCTTCATTCTGTCATGAAGACGATGCATAGTTTCCTTGCTGCAACTTACCACTACGAATATCATCTTTCTTAGTATAACATTGGGCTGCAATATGACTTGTTTTGCCACAGTAGTGACACACAATACCAGAGTTGTTAGAACCTCTGTTCTGCCATCCACCTCTTCCTCTAAAGCTCCCCCTGCCTCTAAAGTTACCACGACCTCCTAAAACCTGCATATCGCCAAATTGTTGATTCAATCTATTTTGCTGGTTGTCACTACCACGTCTTGTACCACGGACTCTTGAAGAGAACCTGCCACGTTCCCTTCCTAAACTGGAGTAGAAAGCTTGGATCCGTTCACCACTTCTTTCAGATGTCTCACTCTGCATGTTGATCTCTTCAATGATCATAAGGGAGACCAACTCATCGAAATCTGGAAATGGCTTTCTGACATATACGGAAGTTACAAAAGACTTCCAAGCCTTTTCATTGTTAAGTCCACCCAAGGTAGACAACATCAAATCATCATCATCGGGCATTGCATCAATAGCTGCCAAGGCATCTATAATGCTCCTTACCTTCAGTGCATACTCATTGATAGACATCTTCCCTTTTTTCAATGTATTCAACTCTTGCTTGAGTTGAATCTTTTGTGCCTTTGTATTTACAGAAAACGTACTTTCAAGTATAGTCCAAGCTGCTTATTAATTCTCTGTATTTCTTAAATGTCCCAGCATATTATTGTTAATTACTACAAATAGCCAATACATGACTTTTTTGTCTTTTGCATTCCATTCCTTCCATGCCTTTGTCTCTTCTGTAGTTGGAGGATCACTCACCTCCGGCTCCTTTTCTTCACCTAACACAAACTCGTAGAGGCCTTTTCCAATAAGGAAGTTCATGACACGAAACTTCCATGAAGGGTAGTTGTTCTTGTCAAGCTTCTCAATGATGGGGTTTCCACTATTCTTTGCCATTATCACAAAACTAATACCAAATAGCAAGCAAATCTTTTGCAACCCTCGACCTGTAGTGCACAATAATACACTAGACAGCCTTTTTCACTGTCTGCTCAACAATACATGCAATCTGCAACCAGTTTGTAGATAAACCTTGTGTTTATTCACTATAAACACCTTTGAACTTATAGATCTAAAATCTGTAACCTGTGCACCTGTATATGGCAGACACAACTGAAATTGCAGGGTATCTTGAACTGTTGTTCGCAACCTTGCGGCTCTAAAACCGGGCCTGAAATGACCTCGGATGGCCAAAATAGTAGCGGGAATGCCCTAAAGGGCTCATCTGCAAAATACACAGTGTTCTTTACGCACACCAAATCTCACTGCAATCTGAGATTTTTGCTCTCCCTGCTTCCGGTGCCTCCACAGGCACTGTCCAAGAGAAAGAGTGGAAAAATGGGAGAGCTTCTTACCCGTGGCTTGCTTGCTCAAACCTTGCTTCTTCTCCTTCACCTCAGCCTTCGAAATCAGCCTCTCTCAGTGGCGTGGCTCTGATACCATGTCAAGAATCGCATGGTGGGGGAACTTGCTCAAGATGCTGCATCGAGCACACATAGAATGCACAAGGAGAAGCTCACTCAAGAGACAAGAAGAGAGATGGAGGTCAAAACGTTTTCTTGCTAGTTTCTTCTTCTTCTTCTTCCATACACTTTACAATGTACACAAAGTATAGATAAGATACAACATAAAGGAAAGTGGCCTACTAAGTCAAACAATGCATAACTGGCTACACTAGTCGACTGGCGCTATAACTATGCCAGCTATAAATAGGTGTAACAACCTGAATATAATAAGTAATGAGTCAGTGGCCATGTGAGAGACATAATGACCATCGGCGTGCTAAGTGTAGACGTGTGGACCCATCTAACCAGGCGGTCCATCATTAATTTCCGCATGTGTTGAGCTTGTCATCTCAATACAAACAGATTGTTGGACCCTAAGAATCAGGAAAGTGCGGTCAAACTGAGTCGTCTAAACTCTACTTTTGGCTCATATTATGAACCACATGATGATGAAGGCTTGGAGCCTGTTGTAACCTTTGAGAATGACTAGATATCCTAGAAAGATCTTCTTGAGGTAATAAGTCTTATACTTGGAATAAATCCTATTCTTGTACCTATGGTCAATTGAAATAATATGAGTGCACTACTTGAAACATTAAGAGTAGTGTAGTGGATTCATGGTGGGTCTTAACTCACAGGTCGTAAGCCCCATTAGCGCCTGTCTCCCCTTGTTTCGCTCAAGATGAGGACATCTCGATTCCTCTAAGGGGGAGAGGATGTAACATTCCCCTCCCCCCCGACCCCTGTACTTTCCCCCCCATGGAAACCCCCCCTTAAAATTTATTTAACTTTAATTCAAATTTCTTTTCCCTCTCCCTCTCCTCGCTAACAGTACGTCGGGGAGAGAGAGAGTGGGAGTGAAGTGGGAGAAGGGGGGCATGCAGCCCCCCAGATGGCGGCGGATAGCTGTGCCTCCTCTTATAAAGCCTCCCCCCTCCATGGTACACACAGTCCCCCCCTCATCAGAGACACGCAGTCCCCCCTGCAGCCATGACTGTCAAAGCACCCCCCCTTGATCATCAGTCCGCTGCGGCTCCGTGAAAAGAGAAGGAGGTGAAGAGAAGGAGAGAGAGAAGGAAGAAGGACAAGGAGAAGAAGAGGAGAAGGGGAAGAAGGAAGAGGGAGAGAGAGGAGAAGAAGAGGGATAAGAAGAGGGAGAGAGAGGAGAGGAAGAAGGAGAACAAGAGAGAGAGTGGGAAGGAGAAGAATAAGAAGACGTAGGAGGAGAGGGAGAGAAGAAGAGGAGAGAGAGAATGGAAGAAGAGGGAGAAGGAGAGGAGAAGAAGGAGTGGGAGAGAGAAGAGAAGAAGAAGAAGAGAAGAAAGAGGAGTGGGAGAGAGAAGGGAAGAAGAGGGAGAGAAGAAGAAGGAGAGAAGAAGAAGGAGTGGGAGAGAGAAGAGAAGAAGGGGGAGAAAAGAAGAGGGAGAGAAGAAGGAGAGAAGAAGAAGAAGAAGGAGAAGAAGAGGAGGAGAGGGAGAGAGGAAGAGAAGGAGAGAGAGAAGAGGAAGAAGAGAAGGAGAGGGAGAGAGAGTGGGAGAAGAGGGAGAGAAGAAGGAGAGGGAGAGAGAAGGGAAGAAGAGGGAGAGAAGAAGAAGGAGAGAACAAGGAGTGGGAGAGAGAAGAGAAGAAGAGGGAGATAAGAAGAAGGAGACAATAAGAAGAAGAGGTAGAAGAGGAAGAGGAGAGGGAGAGAGGAAGAGAAGGAGAGAGAGAAGAGAAAGAGTAGAGGGATAGAGGAAGAGAAGGAGAGAGAGAAGAGGAAGAAGAGGAGAGGGAGAGAGAGTGGGAGAAGAGGAAGAGAAGGATAATAGGAAGAGAGAGAGTAGGAAAAGGAAAGAAGAAAAGAAGAAAAAGAGGAAGAGAGAGGGAAGGAGAAGAGAAGAAGAAGAAGAAGAGAGAGAGAGAGTGTGTGTGTGTGAGGTGCCGCCAATCCGCTTCCCAGGCACCTTTTAGCGGTCTATCGAGAAACGAATCTAAGCGCTGCTCGGAACTCCAGGGAATGTTCCGAGTTTTGTCACCTAGGGTTTCCCGAATCTGCCTTGCAACAGAACATTCACGATCGAACCCACTAGGATCGGCCTGAAATTTAGGTTCCTAGTTGTTAAGGTCTCCTGTTAGCATTCTAGTGTCGGGTTTTGGACATCCTACTTTACGCAGAGATACCCAATCCGAAGTAGACCCATGCCGCACTTGGTTCAAAGAGAACGGGAAATGAGAGGGATGCGCTGCTCAACCTCTCTACCCATAGGGCATAGTCCCATTCCGGTCCCCTAAAATGGCATGAATCGAGTTCTAACCTATCAATACCTAAAGATCGAATAACATTAAAAACTTGTGAGAAGCCTCCCAGTTCTCTGGGACCACCCTGCCGTAGGATGGACCCGTCGGGGGTTTCGCCCACCTGCTTCCCTTAATAGCTTTAGTTTTCTAATTAGGTCCTACCACATTTATGTGTGACACTTAAAGTCAGCTTCATTAATTAAGCCTTTTAGGGAACATGGTTCGTTCGCATAACTTATAGCACAGACATGAAAACAGAGCAAAGCAATCTATTGACAAACAAGTTCGAACAAGTTCCTTAACTTATCTTCAAGTTAATCTTTGTCTCCCGCCCATACAGGAGAAATTATGTATCGCTTCTGTCCAACAGAAGTATCCCTTTTGCCCTGCAGAAGTAACTAGTCCAATTCACATGGCACCACAAACTCAATCCTTTATCTAGAATAGGATCTCCCAACATGTCCAGATGTTGGGGGCCACGGAGGTCTTCAACTCCATTCTAGACCTAGCAAGGGGTGTCCAAAGCTCCAACTGACCCGCAAGCTGTCTAGGAGCGAAACATCATTCCCGTGGTTGGCCTTTTCACCACTCGACCTTCGGCCCATGAATCGAGCAGTGCCCTCTCGGGTTAATATGTGGTGCAATCATGGAGGTGATCCACCCGTGCAATATATCCTTCCTTAATTAAATCCTTGAAGAATCAAGCACAAACAAGGCATTCAGCCTAATATCATTTTTTAAGAAAACATTCATTTATTCCCATGGCGACTTGTCATCACAGACCCTTACCATGCATTTACCATAAATCACAAGCACTTGGAATAATCATTCAAACAACAACTAACATCCAATTGAATGTAAAAACATTTAGGATGTTGTTCGATCAATCAACAAAACCAATTGCATTCTTTTCAAAACAATGCAAGAGTAGATGATATAATATTTTCCATCGCATATTTGCTCTCCCCCTTGGGATCTAAGAGCAATACTAGGCAAAAATGTTTCTTAACACTTCCTTCCTTTGGCTAAGGCATATGTTAAGGGTTCAAACACTTTTCATGATGTAAGCTCTATAGGTCACTTACCTTGATTGATAATCCAACCCTGGATTTGGATTGGCAAAAGTCATCGTCATTGGACGGAACTCAAGACATCTTAGTTTTAACCCTTATGATTAATTTCTTGTACTAGCTCTTAGTCAAGTCATGAGGCAACTAGAAAATTATCCTCATATATCAAACATGTTATAGACATAACGTGTAAATACTTGATAAGATAAGTGCGAGATGATCTCAAGTAATTAGACTTCAATAGGCCTTGCATTGAGCTAGAATCTAGTTTTTCTAAATATTTGGGCTCTTAGGCTAAGTATTTTTGAAGTATTTAAACTTTAAACTAGTACTTTCTATTCACGATTCTCAATGTCATATTCTTTTAGTAATTATGCTATTTGTAACCCTTAACTAATTCTTCCTTGTAATTTCTCTACTAGCAAATAAGTCATATGTAAGTAGGTGCAATTATCTTCCCTTGATATATGCACTTCACAAACTCCCTCTTTCAAGTAGGTGAGATGAAATTTATCCTTTTCCATGACCTATACTCGTGCATCATAGTATGGGGCCTAACGTATCTCATACGAGAATCAAAGCAAGCATCTATCAATTTGAAAATACATTACTTATGACTGGAACCGCAGTTGGATTGACAGTGATGCCTTTGCCCGAAGCCTTGTTGCTGGTTGCAGGATTGTCATCCACACGTGACATTCTTCGCTTAGAGGCCATCGTCGTCTGCAGGCAGACTCAAGAGATTAAGAAGATAGAATAGATTCAAGATGGGAGAGCGTAAGAGAAGATGGTTAAGTCGAGGATCGAGATAGAGGGAATTGAGCTAATTCTCTTCCTTGCAGCCTCTCGGGGTGACACTTCTCTCTCTCTCTCTCTCTCAAGCTCTCTTTCAAGCTCTTCCTCACAATCTCTTGGAGGAGTATCCTTCTCTCTACCTCTCTCTCGCAGCCTCTCGGGGTCTCCTTATGCTTCCTTATGCCTCTCCCATGCCTCATATTTATAGTGAATTAGAGAAGAGGGATTGTGGTTGAGAAGTGGAGCTCTTTGTGGAGGGGGATCTTGGAAAGATCAGTTTCTGATGCTCAGATCATAAATCTGATGGTTCCATTTTCTCCGAAAGGGGGGTAAAACCCTAAGACACTTGCTTAGAAAGCTTTTAGTTCACTCCTTCTTCTTTTCTCTGTTCAAAGTGCTGTTCACTGCCTGTGTACTGCGATCGTGGCGCGCGCGATTTCGCAAATCCTCTCTTTATTTTTTCTTTTTATAAAATCTCCAAACTAACTAAAATATCACTTGTCTTTTCTTTTAAATGACATCCAGTTCTAAAAATCTCCATATCTTTTTTTATGATAATATCTAAAATATCTAAAATATACTAGTTTTGCCCAAAATCTAATATTTTTGGACCATCCAACTATACACATTAACCTAGTGATTAATATAACTCATAAGTCTTGTTCACGTTGTAATTTACGTGAAGGATGGCTACAGTCCTTGCCAATCCAAGAAAAATATTGAATTTACGACTCTTGATTTTTCTAAATGAAATATTTTTAATTAAATAAAAATTATTAATAATTAATGTTAGTTAGTTTTTACCTTAGTTAGACTTTAGGCAGTAATCTTACCAACTTATTAATTGACTAACTAATTTTCGAACCAACCAACTAACTTTTATTGTGCGGAGATATTACACACACACAGAGAGAGAGAGAGAGAGAGAGAGAGAGAGAGAGAGAGAGAGAGAGAGAGAGAGAGAGAGAGAGAGAGAGAGAGAGAGAGAGAGAGAGAGAGAGAGAGAGGGTAAGAGTTGGAGAGTGAAGAGCTTCGAGGAGCCACACTCAAGCCACCCCCTCATCGACAAGGGATCCCCTGCCCGCGACCAATCCCTCCGAAACCAGTCATGTGGAAGGCCACTAAGGCCCGGACTATCCAGACCCCGAGTAGAAATGGCTCCCAAGAAGAAAATCGCGGGAAGCGTAGGTGCCAAAGCTACCGTTGGTACCAGTAATGCGAGAGAGGCAAGCGGAGCGACCAACACAATAAACGCCCCTACGAACATAAATCAAACCTAGGTTCTTTAAGCGTTATAATTAATTATGTATTATTTCTCATGGAAGAGATAAAAGGGTTAGCTACGTGCATGGAACAAGGACGAGTCGTACGATTTTTGTTTACTCTAAGCGCTCGGTTGCATGCATGAAATGGTAGAGTATGGAGTTCGCATAAGTTTATATGCATGAAATGATAGCTTTTACACACGTAAAATGATAAGGTTTTTGCATTATTTCACATAAAATAATAGCTTTTAAACCAGTTTAGTGCATGAGTAGTCATTTAGAATTCATGCTTCGCGATCATAACTAAAAGAAACACATGAAATGGTAGTTTTCGATGGATAGAAACCTAGACCTTCATGGGATCCGGTGCATTAGGGATAAGTATAATTGCCTACGAATAGTTTTATCGATCATGTTGTGGACTATCTCAAATGGATACGTTCTTAGCTTAATTGAAGCTGGTGACCTAACCCTAAATGGACTGTTGACCCAAGTTCTGCTTGGTTGTTTGAAAAGTTTGTAAATCCCTTGAGCAAGTGTTTTGATACATCCAAGTTAAATTCTGATTGTGCATGCAATGGGATTGCAATGCCTTGAAGGAAGAGGTTATGCATTCAACTGTTTGTTAATGTGGTTTTGGATGTTAACCCAAGTGGGGTGTGTTTGATGATTACATGGCCGGGTCTGAGATGACTGATTACCATGGAAATAAAAGGGATGTTTTCCCTAGTGATTGTTTTTTTAAGCTGGGTGCTTCAGCTGTGGTTGATTTCCTAAAGGGATAATTAAGGAAGGATGGTGCTAGCTACCCCCCGCAAACCGCCAAAACCTATCCAAGGGGGTTGTGAATCCGCGCTGGGAATGTGGACCAAACCTACCGCGAGAGGTCTCTCCATAGAAGTTACTTGGCGTAGGAGGATGCTTGGGTGCCAATGGGGGCTCTAGCTGTAAATCCCAATGCCTTCGGGCCCTACACAAGTGTTCTACATGACTTGAGATGGGATCTCGAGGCCTTGATACTAGTTACAAGGCAAAATCTTGGTAGGATAAACCTTCGGGTTTTGTTGCCGGGAGACAGAAGGATTTTTCTAGGGAGGCAGAACATCCGAGTAATACTTGGTAACTTGTCCGGCCTGCAAAACGAATCACCCTAAAGTCCAACAGGCATTCTACATTTGCAACAGTGACATGGACCTTAGTAATGCAGCCTTCCGGCTGTCTCAAACTATCATCTGCCATCCTGAGAATTGTGGAGGTATCTTTCTGGATCGCAAGACCCAACCTTTCCATCAGTTCAGAACTCATAATGTTAACAGATGATCCCGTGTCAACAATGGCATAATCTACTAATATCCCATCGACATAGGCTGCAACCCTTGGGCAATGCTTCTCAGCATGCTCGAACCAGTCATCACCAACTCGCGCAATACCCAAAGGTTCTACGATATACCTGGTACGTAAGATCTTTCTAAATTCCTTGCGTACTCCTGGGGAAAGCTTAATAAGCTGTAAAAGATTCACATCCGGCTTGACTTCGCAAAGAGAGCTCGCCAAATCGAATTCATGATAGTTCGATAGAGCTCGCTTTTCACGCCAAACCATCTGCTCTTTAGGTCGCTGAACCGGCTTTATTGCCTCTTTCTTAACTTTCACCTTCTTCTTTGGTGGTTCCTTATCGACTTTACTCTCCACCGGCTTCAAAGGTCCCCCTTCCATGGCAGGATCCAAAACTTGCGTTCCTTTGTCGCCTTGTTTAGGGTTTCCGTCGACAGGCTTATCCTTGTCGGCTTCTCTACCCTTTTGACCTCTTGTAAGAACAGCTCACAGATTAGAGGTTTCAGCATCATTAACGCGTATAGGCTCAATCAAACTGACCCCACTACCACTTGGTAGCTCCTCCACTGTAGTCTTTGGTCGTTGAAGTATTTGTTTAGGCCCGTCTTCTCGCTGGGAATCATTTCCTTGGGCACGATGATTAACAGGCCCTGGTTGCCGACTACCTCGCTAGAGGGAACTGATCTTACGCTAGCAAGTAGCTGCTAAATGGCCGGATTTTTGATAGATGTCGCACTTAACATTTGGGCAATTTCTTGGATAGTACTGCCTACCACACCATTTGCAGCTAAACCTCGAAGGTGCACCCTCATCTGGGTATCTACTTCCTATCAAATTTTGTTGTTTTTTAAGGAAGTTGACATCAACGGCTATTTGCCGATACTGCTCCGTAATCATGTCGGTATAATGCTTCATCATGTCCTTAACCTCGCCAAGAGCATTGGAAGCGCTCGACTCATAGCCTTGGTCATTACCATGTCGTTCCATCGGCCTAACAATTCGATTAGGCACTGGTTGTTGAGCCACATGCATGGTATTAGAATTGACCGCCTGGCCTCCACCATTTGGAGCCATTTGACTGCCCGTAGGCATCGACATGCTAGGGGGAGTTGGTAATAAAGGCACATTCTGCATCATGTTCCCCCTCCCATTAGGGTTAGCCATCGATATCCCTTGGCCACTACTGCCATTGCCCATCGCCACATTGTTTCCCAACACTAAACCCATATTCGAATTGCCTCGAGAAGCATAGGCTGCTTGTAGTTGGGATTTCACCTCTTGTGCTCGTGTAATGGCAGTATCTATATCCCCCAAGGGGACACTACTTAATTGCAATTGAATGTTAAAGTCCAAACCATGTAGAAAATATTGCAATTGGGTAGCTGCGGGGATGCGAATAGAGGTGTCCAACTTACGGAAAACCTCTTTTATTTTCTTCTCATAAGCACGAATATCCTCGTGTGGTTCTTGGCGGGTCACGTTGAGTACACGCAACCAATATTGCCCACCCCTTTCAGGGGCAAACTCCCTTCGAAAAGCTCCATAAAATGAATCAATATTCAATATGGTTCCGGCTTCTAAACCATGATACCATATAGCGGCTCTTCCTTTGAGAGTCATATTGAAGAACATCATTAAATGTCCTTCTTCTTGAATGCGACAGTTAAACATCAGCTTTTGAAACTCCCTGATGTGGAGTTCTCCATCTTTCTCAACTAGCCCATTAAAAATGGGTAGCGGGTAACCTAGGGCCGGCAAATCCGTTGTTCCTGCTGGAATTGCAATAGGCTGCGCCATGACGAGAATTGGATTTGCACTAGGAATAGGGGACGGTGGGGTTGCACCTCCCGCACTTGATGTAGACTGGCTTATGGAAGAAAGGGGAGCACTAGAGCTTCCACCTTCTCCTAACTTACTGCTTGTGGCACCAAGACCACTAGATCCACTCCCTCGTAAGGGTTCAGCACTGCTACGCTTAGGAGAATATCTCCTAAAAATTTCAGCATGTCGCCTAGCTCTTTTGTCTCTCTCTTGCTTTTGGATTTCTGCTAGACGATGCTTATCGATAAATAAGAGATGAATCTCCATATCCTTTGGCATTAACTACTAATTGGTCCCTAGATAACCAAGATTCGAGGACCGCCACTTCTAAGCGGCTCCTAGAAGACGCACCACTGATGGACCTAAAACCGGGCCGGCACTGGCTCATTGATAGCCTCCAATTTTGTCATCAAAAAGGCTAAAAGATTTGGGATCTACATCGACAAATTATTCACTTTATCAAAAATGTTTGTGATATTGTATCTAAGTTGTACTTCATTGATATATATTTTTATGTATTGTAAATGCTTGGCTTGGAGCTATAAAAGCCATTGCATATGTTCTTTGATTTTAAAAACCTTAGGAATCTTGCCTAGAATACATGCAACACATAAGGTCTTCAACCTTAGTCTTTTTGTATGGTCAAAAATATTTGATTTAATAAAGGTTCAAAAGGGTGCAATTGGGGTTCTTGGGGAAAAGTGGTTGAGGAGGTTGGAGCACGGCAGATTGTGGTGCCTCTTTAACTTCTCTCTTCCCTCTTTTCCAAACTCTCTTTGTTCATCCTTCTTCTTGCTCTTCCTTTGTGCTGTAACTATGGATCTTGAGTGTGTAGAGGAAGAGGAGGAGCCTCCTGATCTTGTTTCTTGATTGGTGAGGGTGTGTCTTGAGTCTTTTGTGTGTGTGTATTCATGGCAAGAGAGGCTTGGTTGCAGGTTTCATGGTGAGGAGCAAAGCTCCAGGCATATACTTTGCTGCTCGGTACCCTGGTTTTATGCTTTCTTGAGTGCTGGGTGAGAGCTGGTCATTTTTGGTTCCGTTGCCGGGAACGGGCTAGCCATGGATTCTGCAAAGTAAAGAGCAGGTGTTCAAGAACTTTGAAGAGCAGGGAGTTGTATGCAGATTTGTTCTCATATGTTATATTTTTCAAGGTTAGAGGAAAGTAAGTAGAAGAATAAAGATGGGATAACAACATATGGTCTGCCTTCTAGTCTCTGCTGCTGTCGCTGGACATTGAAGACGGATTGGATGCCAAATATGAGGGCCCGGGCGAGGTTGGGAGCGAGGCTGAGGGGGACCACGCCGACGGGCAGGAGGAGGTCGTCCACCATCCTGTCCACCCACTCCAGATCCACGCGCGACGGGTCGAAGGGAGGGGAAAGCTCCGCAGGCAGCGCAAATGCAGTCATGGCCGGATAGCGGGACCCGTCGTCCATGTGGGCGGGCACCAGAGCAGGCTACGAGGGAGCCATGTCTCGACCTCTGTTGTCACGGCCTCCTCACAATGTCCCCAACTTGCTACTTCCACATGATGGGACCAACATAATCATCCATCTAGGACCAGCGGTGCTCCATTTCTATCCCTCTCCCCTTTCATCTGTGTGGCTATGGTGATCTGCTTTGCTTTCGTCTCCTCTCGCAAATCTTGGCGACATGTTCCTCTCTTGCTTCGTCATAGATCCATGATGATTTGTTCTACTTTCACCTCTCGCAGATTCAAGGTAGACCATTCGTCTTCTCACGCCCTTATCTGCACGGAATCTGCACAAGATGGCAACCAGAAATAAGGATAATATAATCTTTTATTTTTATGAAAACCTTAAAACCCTAAGGTTCAGTTTTATTCCCAAAACTATGCAATGTTACAATGAAGCCTTCATATCAAAGCCAAAGCATTGAATCAACCGGGTGGGAGAACATTAAAGTTAAATCTGATGAAGTGGGAGTGCTACTTTGAAGATCTTCAAAGTAGCACAAGACAACCCCTCGGCCTCGCGGCCAGGAGCGTCTATCAAAATCTCTGCCTTCCTAAACATTGCGTTTGTAATACGTTGTAGTCCTACTGATCCTAACCCAATATTGCTCTCTCCTCAGAGGGAGTCCCTTTCACATAGCCAAAAGGCTCGAATCACATACACATGGGGTTCCTCCTACGGCTGGATGCTGTCAACCCTCTGCGACTCTCCTACACCTTGGGGATTGGCCCCTCGATGCGTCGCTCAACATATGAACATTTCGCACAAAATCCACTCAAGGTACCATTTAATCGTATACAGGAATGTACCATTGTCCTTACTTCTCTTTTCCCTAGACCCCACGACTAGCCTATGGCTTAGGGTGTCCTGTCTCTCACTCCACGTGGGTCAAGGTCCTAGTGAAAGCAATTGCTGTGCATCCAGGATTTCTGATACCTTTAAATATTTCCATGATTTATGCATAGTGTGGATGCCAAGTGCTCAAACAATTATGAAATCAATATTGTGCACATATGGAAAACATCCTTTCAATGATTTTCAACTACCATTCTTACTTCGTTGCATGGACCTAGCATCGAGGTGATCCTCGTGCTACTAAGCTCTTAACTTTAATCATTATCCATCCTAAATGCTATGCATAGAAATAAGCCACTATTCCATCATCTCACATGGCATTTAGACATATTTCAACTTCCCTACCCTTCCCTGTTTAAGTATTGCATCGTTGCTTAGATTTATAAGGCATTTTGCCATCATTTTTATGTGTAAAAAGCTGGAAAAACACACTAGAACAAGAAGGTGGGGATGAACTGAGGAAAATCATCATGCTTCAGTCCCCACAAACATTCACAAACATTGTTCTTAATTTTCATTAATTTTCCGCACCCAAAATGCATTTTCCCCTATTTTTAGTGATTTTCCTCTATTTTCCCTTATTTTTTGCATTATTTAATTACTGAAAATTCAAAATAGGTTATGGGCTGTGGCCCTTAGTTCCTTCTTGCAGAAAAAATGAAAATTTAGTTGGTGTTCCTATTAATTTTCCCATTTTTATGCCCAAAAACATCATTTTCCCTTGATTTTCTATATTTTACGTGTTTTAGTGTATTATTTTGAACCACAAGATGCATATTTTTCTGATTTTTTGATTATGGTCAACAAGTACTCATGGAAACCAGCAACATAAACAATTTTTAGCCCACATGAACAACCTTTTATCAATCAAAAGCCATAAAATCTCAAATTTCCTTTGAAAAAATTGAATTACCGCTTATTTGCGTGTTTCGGGTTTCATGTCCATGGCTGCAAATCTGAAAATCAGCAGCACTTCATACTCATGACGATCACAAGTTACCATTTCTAGCCCGTGGAGCAATCCGATCGATGCCGGACAAGCCTCCATCACTCTTTCTTCTTCCTTCTTCTTCCCACATGAATTCCCTCTTAGAGGAGAGAGAGGGAGGAGAGAGAAAGACTGATTTTCTCTCTCCCTCTACAGGCTGCCATTCCTCGCATGAATTGGAGCGATGCGGAGCAAAGATTGAATCTTGTTGCCTGCTATGATTGAATCCATGGCTTATGTGAGAGCCTACATCTCGATTTGGGGGGGGGCGCCGTTTTTTTCGGTGCAGATCTGTTGACGCCACTTCCTTGCCCTCCACGAAAAAATTGGGGGGGGGGGGGGGGAAACCAAAGGGCACCCCCCCACTAATCATGCCTCTTCACTTCTCCAATTTGGCCACTCTCCTGGGCGTCCCGGCCGGTTTTTGGCTATCTACCTCGTCTGAGCTCCGATTGACGTGCTGTAAAATTCTGGGCATCCCTTTCGGCATCCCAAACAGGCTTGCAAAACCCGTATCCCATCCCAATTGACAGAAAAATTACTAAAAATCCAGACGTGTCACTTGGGCGCCCGTCGACTGCTTGACGCTTAAAATCGTCCTAGATCGAGCCGTCGCCTTGGACGATGAATATTTTTCCCTTGATATTCGTAATTTTTAGCTATTTTTAAGCACTTTTCAGCACCAAAATTCCGCTCTCATCACACAAAGCAATTTGATCCAAAATATCTATAATTGATATTGATAGTTTTTTGGGTTGTTTGTTCTTTCTTTTAACACCATGATGTGAATTTTAAAAAGCATAGATTGTTAAAGCTACTTTAAAATTAAAAATCCAAAAATTTTAATATTAATTTAATAGATATTTGAAAGCTTTTGTAGTGTGCATACCTCTTGTAGCTTTCATCTTTTGATACCTCAGCTCCTTACCAAAATTCTTTTTGCACATTATATTTGCTCTATTCCAACTTAGTTTTTTGTTAATACCTTAGACTTCATCCATGGATTCTTCTAGGCAACCAACTAACTCTATACAAGCTTGTACATGCTACAATAATGAAAGAGAGGATGATATGTGGTATCCAACAACCTACAAGCTTAACAATTGTATAACAATGCTTCCCTCTTGCAAAGATCCTTGGCAAAATCAACAAACAAAAAAAAGAAAATGTGAGCTTTCATTAGAAATGATGAATATTGGGGTTCAAGTTACAAGATAAGAAATGTTATGCAAACATCGAACATGCACATTCTACAAAGGATCTTTACCTGGTGCCCTCTATGCAACCATATATTCTATCCCATTGTAAGTCAACAAAATTTATATTTCAAAGAAGTTACATAATTAGTATGCAATTTTATATTAGTTCTTTTGTTTCATTGATCTCATAAACTAACTTTGAGAATGTTGTGCAAATGTATTCCCATCAACAAGTGTAGAGTGGTAGCCCATAAAGACACTCACAAGTACATCAGTGTCATACATGCTAAATTTGGCAACCTTATTTACATTGATTGTCCATCCTTTTTCATTGAAAAGAATTTACTTTTTTACTCAAGAACTTACATTGTTCCATCAAATGTACAAGTGTCTGGAAGGTTGGAAGAGGTTCCTTCGCTTGATCTCAGTTCTTTGACAAATTGGGAAACTCCAAATGCTCAAACCCTCCAAAGCTTCAAGTTTTAAGGCCATCAAAGATATTCAAAACTCTATGAATATTGGGAGAATATCAATGCAAGTCCCCCTATGTTAGTTTATCATGATTCATGTCTATGGATCAATTCTTCAAGGAATAGGTTTGAAAATAAGAAAAAACACATGTTTGGGGTGGAAATTTTGTCCACCACATTGCTGGAAAACCTAGATTAGATTAGAAGTAAATGGAGGAATTACATGAGAACTAAGGGTGCATGGGCACCTTTATACTCTGAGGAAAGTGATGATAAGTTTTCTCTGACTATTAATCTAGAGGATAAAGATCCAAAGAATCTATCAATAAACAATAAATGAAAATTAATGATGTTAAAGAGGCCCTTTAAAGTTTATTTGCAACCATGCATATGAGATTTTGATTTAGTATAAATGATGAACTAATTAGAAGAAAGGCAAAAGAATCGTATCGATGTGATGAGTTTTCCAAAAAAGGGATCGTAAGATTTGCAAACCCCTATCTGAGCACTTTTGACAATTTTCTTGTGCCTTGGTAATAATCATCAATTTTGTGTGATTTATAATATTCTCTTTGCATATCCTAACATATTTAATAAGAATTTTAAGGATAAAATATGAATTGCCTTATAAAAAAGACACAAACGGAAAAAGATAACAATTAGAACTAGCCATTTTCAAGAGAACACTAGAGCAAATAAAACAACTAAAACAAAAAACTATGGGCTTGTATTGATTTTTATAGATCATAGGTAATATAAGTACAAGGACTTGTTTATGTTTGGCTTAATGATCCCTAATTGGGGTTTGTTTTTGGATATCCTAGGAGTCCTCCTAGGGGTTGCTTGGGGTCCTTTCTCTTGTTGTGGTGGTTTTCTTATAAGATCTTATAAGGAGTCCTTTTTGGAGGCTTTTCTAGGGTCTTTTCGATGGCTTGTTGTGAAGCTTCTTGCCCTTGGGTCTCTTCTAGGCTCTTGTTTTGGTCTTCCCTAGTTTGACTTTCCTACCCTTATTTTCTCTTCCTTGGGCTCTTTCTTTTGGGCTTCCCTTCATTCCTTTATTGACCCTTTCATCTACACTATCTTCTTCAATTTTCTACTACTTCTTCTTGGGTGTTTTTGATGTGCACCCTCATATGTAGTAGGTCTCTTCCCCTTTGCCACTCCAAGGTGTTTTCTTTTGTGAGAAAGAAGTGACTTTGCCACTTACAATTATTCTCTTGTCCTCAAGCATAAAATTTCCCTCCAAAAACCTCCAACTATTGGAAATTGTCCTCCGTCCATAAGAGGAGATGTCTAGCCAATGAGGAACTTGAAGGTTGTACAAAAAGAGCTTCTTGTATATTTTGAAGGATGAACATACCTCCTCCAAGGCATCAAACACCCTTTTTGAAAACTAGTTGGCAAAATTTTTAGTATACACTACTCGTATGCATCAAACTACTCAAAAGTTGCTAAGGTCAACATTTATAGTTTTACATCATCATGGAGTGAATTCATAGAGTAGATTTTCATGAATTTTATATCTAGGATTGCACTAATCCAGTGTGATCTATTGTTAACAAAAAGTATAGTTGGCCTACAATATCCAAAAGGTTTTCCATTCTCTTATATAAATTAAAACAAAAATATGTGCTTATAGTCTCTATAAGATTTTTTTAATATCTACAACATTAGCCTTTCCAGATATCAAGGGGTCCACAACTTGGGCTTTTTAAATCTTGTTTGTTGGTAGGAAAAGGAAAAGACACCTATAAAGCAATTGACACAAGAATTAAGGGTGATGTAATGTGACTTTCCATTAGTCCCAACATCCATAACCACGTACCTTGGGATAATATATATCCTCACATAGTTGTCCTTCTCTAGATCTTGAATATTTTATAATAAATCTTATTCCTTTGGTTTTTTCCCCAAGTCACTTTATTTCTCTTTTTCCTTCCCTGTTGACTTTCCTTCTACATTACCTTTTGTCTCTTTGTCTTTCTCATTGTCTATCTTTTCTAGCTCCTGAGATCCCTCTTGTTCTCATTTTGCTATATCTTGCATCTTGTTTGTAACATATTCTCATACAACGTTGGAAGGGACCATGGCATGGGGTGAGCTCCATACTAAAAAAGGCCTCAAGAAAACTGAAAGAGTTGCATTTTGCATTGTGAACTTCTTTTAGTGAGCCACCTAGACCATAGGGATGGTCCACACTTGCCTTGGATGTAGGCAATTTTACGAGCTCTGAGATGGTTTGCTCTAGATCTGTACCATGCCACATCTCATGGGTCTACCTTGGATCTAAGTATCTCTACAAGATCTAGAATGTTTGAACAAAACAAGAGCTTGTAGACTATTGGGGTAAAAGGCCAATGGGCCTACCCATGTGTACATAGACCACCCATTCTTTATTCATATATAATATGAAAGTGCAATAAGGCTGTCAATCATTTCTTGATAGCACCTACATTGTGTGTGCTCTTCTCTCCCGCATCTTTTTCTTCTCCTTCTCCACTGCCATTGCATCCCCTTCAACTAGTATCAGAGTGGGTCCTCTGCGAGCGCTTCCCGGCCTCTTCCTAGCTTCCTTACGAGGTATGAGATCTTCACTTCAGCCATTTTCATGGACATCAGGGTTTTGAAGAGGGCAGCCATTGTTGAGCTTGCCCGTGAAGCTTAGAAGCTTCCACTCCACCTTTGGCTTGATTAATGGCCTTCCTTGGCCCCTTGGGGACCCCCCCACCACTTGCAACCTTTGTAGCAGCCCCCCAGCCCCATATTTATAGCTGATGCAATCATGCCATGTTGACAAACGTTTTTTTTTTCCAGCATGACAGAGATCTACAGTAGCTCCTCACCCACTTGGCACTTTTTTATGGTCTATAGAGACCCCTCGGAAGTTGGTATTGAGCTTGAGTACTTACATTTGACTTGGGGCTTTGATCTTGAGCTCCTCTTGGCTGTATAAACAACAATGGGCCTAATTTCAGCCTGTCCCAAACATTTACATCAGCCCTCAGCTCATTTACTTTATGCACTTGGCTATGGCTTGTTGAAGCCTCCCAACACTTGGCTTTGGATTTGGGCATTGATATTTATAGTGGGCATTGAGCTTGGAGCTAATTTTGCTCAGCCATGAACTGTTTGAATAGTCCCAGGACTGTCATAAATAGGGCAGCACCCTGTCATTGATCTTTATAGGTACATGTGATGGTCATTTGATGCTCGATTATCCCTAGATGATGCCTATACGATGTCAGGGAATGTATGTCTATGATGTGAGATGCTTTTAGGGCTGAATTTTCTCATCCATTGACTATTTTACATAGTCCATAGGCAGCCCAAAATAGGGCAGCCCCTTGTCATTACATTTTATGCTTAAGCTACATGGTCATTTGATGCCTAATTATGCCCGGTTGGTGCCTATACATATGGGAATGTATGCCTATGGTTTGCCTATCGACTTGAGCTTGGTTTGAGCATTGATCTGCTCAGTTTATAGAGGTTATTTGCTGCTGGAATATTCAGTGCTGAAGCTATTTATGCTACAGTTGGGTTATGCCTATTGGTCACGGGGTGCTCTCGGCCATTCGGGGTTATGTATTGATGTATTTGGATGATGCCACATGGTTCTTTTTGCTTCCGGAATGCTTTTGAGCAAGAAGTAGAGCTCAATTTTATGGTTCACTATCATTTTTTTATTTGCAATTGGCATTTCACTTATGATTGCTTATGCCTAGGCTACTCATGTGGGTTTATGTCTTGGTGGATGCATTTGGGTTTGGTATGGTAGATGTTTGGGCTTGACAAGACTTGCATTTGAGGACTTTTGTGGAGTAGTTGGACATTGATTTGGATTTTTTCATTACAACCTTGGATGCTACTTGGCCTTATTCTCTAATGTTATGGATCCCTAGATGTTTAATTGATGCAGACATGTATTGAGCAGAGTTGCTTCATTGTCTTGGCACAGTTTTATTGAGCTTTGTATGCTCATTGGTGCTTGGATTTATTACGAGTTACTTGGTCAATTAGTGGACTTTACAGTGCTTGGGATGCAGTTATGGATTTCTTGCTTCTTTGTTGCCTAGCCTCTATGGTAGTTGGGGCTCTTGTTGCCCGTGCATGTCAGAGAGAAAATGCTATGCATGCTTACGCGGCTATGCACTTTGTCTACTATCTTGTACCTTATAGAGCCACTTATTTGGATGTTGTTGTACAGATGTTTGGGCTTCTCTTGGAGCTTGACTCTTGCAAGATGCTTTGCCACTTGTCAGTCTTTATTTGACTTGGATGTTCCTAGGTGGCAAGATGTACTGCAGAGCTATGCGTATGCATATGGTTATGGGCTGATTTCATGGCTGAATACCATATGCTCTTATGACAAATGTCTTATGCTTTACCGTACTGTGGTTGGTTATGTCATGCAGTTGGCTACGATTTTTCTTCATGTGGGAGCTTTTGCAACCTTGGTTGATGCCTTTATGTCCTCCCGTCCGTTGAGGTTTCATGAGTCTTTGCAGCATGCTTCTACCATTGATGTACTTGCAGATGATTGTCTTTATAAGTATGTTCCCTTTTTTGGGATAGCCCTCCACTTCTTGAGCTCCGTGGATGCTATGGATAGCCCTATTCATGATGACTTGGATTCCTTATCATCTTCTACAGGTTCTTCAGTTATAGATGTTGTATGCTCCCATTGTGGAAAGCTTGGGCATGTTAAAAGCAAATGTTTTAGACGGATTAGAGAGCAACAGAGACAGAGATAGACTTGACATGAGTAGAGAGTCAGCAATGCAGTAGGTGTTACCACTCTTTCTAGTGGTGAGATACATGTGGTTACCCATGATGATACAGTAGAGCATGTACTCTTAACATCTTGTTTCCATACAAATTACTTGCTTAGTAATCATGCCTATGCCTTTGATTGGATTTTGGACTCTATGGCATCTTGTCATGTTACCCCTCATAGAGCATGGTTCTCTTCTTATAGGGAGGTTGATGGATGTATTGATTTGAGCCTTGAGCAGACTTATGCTATTGTTGGTACATGGGACATACACCTAGCTTTGTCTAATGGGACTTCTCTTATGCTCAAGGATGTTCTACATGTTCCCATGCTCAATAAGAGCTTGATTCCTATTAGTCAGTTGCATGATGCAGATTACTCTGTTTCTCTTCACGATAGGTCATCAAAGATCTATCGTGGTTGCTTGGTTTTGGCCAAAGGTTCTAGAGTTGGTTCTCATTACCCAGTGCATGTCTCTTATGTGGGAGATTCTATGGTTGCAATTATCCAGATATACCACATGCATTATTATGGCATTATCACCTAGGCCATATGCACCATAGAGAGATGGAGATCTTGTCTCATTCAGACTCCATGCTGCCTCACTTGTCACATACAGATCTTGATGCTTTCCCTGATTGTACTTATGGTTTGGCTCATGGCGATTGTGAGAGGCATGATCCTCTAGATCTTGTCCATTATGCAGTATATGGACCTATGCCTTCCCAATCACTTGGTGGAGCATCATACTTTATGACCTTCATGGATCATGCTACCCACCGTGTTTGGGCTTTTACGGATTGAGGATGCCATAGTTATGCTTGACAGGTTTATGGATTTTGTTGGTTGCAAGCCTCGGTGCTTGTAGATAGATTATGAGAGTCATGCTATCTCTCCCAGCTTTCAGTCCTATTGTTAGCAATCTGGCATTGATTTCCTATGCCCATGGTATTATGGGATTGCTCATGGCATGTGCCTAACTCTACAGGCAAAGGTTGCTTCTATGCTTATCACAGCTTGGTTATCTTATGGATTTTGGGCTGAGGCCCTTATGATGGAAATCTATTTTCTTAATAGGATGTCATGTTTGACTTTGGACAGTATTACACCCCATGAGGCATGGAGTGGCACGAGACCCTCTTATGATTACATGAGGATGTTTGGCTACCAGGCATTTGTATGTATGCCAAATATGCCTATGTCATGTAGATGTATCCTCCTTGGTTATGGAGATGGTGACTTCCAAGCTTACAGGCTATGGGATTTGGATGCCCAATAGGTTATATGCAGACGTCATTCTGTCTTTTATGAGACATATATATCTCTCAAGCCTCTTGATGGGTGTTCAGTGTGCTTTATGGTTGATGCTATAGTCATATGTCAATCTTCCACTTTGCTGAGGTCGCATACTATATTGAGACCCCGTCTGCGAGAGGTTGGCCCTTCTTCTATGATTGAATTTGGAGAGTCTATGTACTCTCAGCTGTCTCCTATACACCATGTTGATGCTATGCACTACTTTAATGCTTATGCATTACAACCTTACACTCATGAGTTGTGCTTGCTTCATGAGAAGCATTCTTAGATTCCTCCTCTATATGGAGCTGTGGGATTTCTTGTCTCCTGGATATCATGGACTTGGAGATGCTTGACTCTTATTTCGTAGAGGTTCCCGCTTATTGCATAGCTTGCTTTCCAATTGGGCATTGGACGAGTTGTCGTCACCTTGTCTCTTTTCCTTTTTCTTTGTTTTTTCACTCCTCGGCACATTGGCCTTTTAGTGGCAGATTGTTGGGGTAAAAGGCCAGTGGGCCTACCCATGTACATAGATCGCCCATTCTTTATTCATATATAATATGAAAGTGCAATAAGGCTATCAATCATTTCTTGACATCACCTACATTGTGTGTGCTCTTCTCTCCTGCATCTTTCTCTTCTCCTTCTCCACTGCCATTACATCCCCTTCATAGACCTACATTGGAATCAAGAAAATCTACAAGCTCTAGCATGGTCCAGTTTGGACCATACTAGATCTCATGAGCTTTACAAGTTTGGGACAAACCATGCTTATGTTCCTAGACTTGCCTTAAACAAAATCAAGTCTAAAAGCTTTGAGATGGTCCATTGTCATTTGAGAGCTCACAGACTTGCCTTGGCCTAAGGTATATCTATGAGATTTTAGATGCCTATAGGCATCCTTTGGGACCACCTAAGAGCTCATAGTAGGTGTTTCCATCCCAAGGATCATAAGCTTGTCAAATTCCAAGAAAACCATCCCAAGCCCTAAGGAGGTCTATAAGCTCTAGGATGGTCCACTCTATACCTGTGTCCAATATAGGTCTAGGAGTTTTGGCATGTTGGACCCAATTAGATTTATGAGATCAGAGATAGTCCACTCTAGAGTGGTCAATTTTAGAGCTCTACCTTATCTTGAAGTAGGTCCTTAAGCTTTATGATGGTTCACTCTAGAATGGACCATGCTATAGCTCATAGATATGCCTTGTACTAGCCAATCTAATAGCTTTGGTATGGTCTGATTTGGATTGGATAATTTAAAAGATTATAGATCAACCTTGTCCCAACAAGATCTACAAGCTTTGGTATGATGTGCCCTATGAGCTTTGTGATGATGTGCTCTCAAATGAACCATGAAAAAGTTGGTCGACTTACATTGGATCCAAGAAAACTTATGAGACTTGAGATAGTTCATTCAAGGGAATTTTCATTTTTCAAGAAAAATATTTAATCAATGCAAGCACAAAAATATGATTTTGTGATTTTTGACATTAGAAAAGGACAATCTATTAAGGAGAAGGCAATTCAAAAACTAACTTTTATTTTTAAATTTATTTCCACAATATGATGCGTTTGAGGAGGGAGTGTAAAAATTACACAGCACATCGAACAGAATCTGAGAAGGAGATAGAGAGTACACAACAGATAAGAGGAGAATAAAATTCTTTAGCTTCAAACAACTAATACAAAGATGGCTCTATCCATCCGTGCGCTTCCACTATGAAGCTTAGATGGCGATCTAGACAGAAGATAGGTGAAGAGCTTAAGACTAGCTGGACCCACTATGACTAGGTGAAAGATAGATGATCGATGGCTGTGAAGGGGTTTAGCTTTTATAGCCCGCAAAGGCGGTTAGGTTGGCCTGACCGACCTACCATATGAGCCTCCACTAGTCAGCTAGGGAAAATTCCCTTTACCATTGGTCCGGGGGACCCCTCAACTTGACACAATGTGCCTTGAGTTGCTATCAGCTTAAGTACTCCATCTAACCCAAAGATTAGACCCACAACGGTCACCTTTTTTGCCATCCGGTCACATTTACCTCATCTGACATACAAGTCCGGACTCAACCAATATCCTGGATCACTTATGGCTTCTCCTCATAATGGGGGCCTTACAACTTTGAGCACCATGGATTACTAGTGGCACATTATGAGGGTGGGGCATTGAGCATATCTAACACCCCCCCTCAATGTCCACCCATAGGTGAACTAGCTCCTTGGCCTAATGTCGAGTCTCTAAAGATGAACTTGAAGCAGATCCTTCATAAGTGCTTTGGTGAAGATATCCACTCCATTCTCCTCTGTTGGATAGCAGACCAGTTCCACTATCCCATCCTCAATCAAATCACACACATAGTGATATTGGATCTCTATATGTTTGGTACATGCATGAAACACTGGATTTTTGGCAATGGCAATGCATCTCTGATTGTCACATCTCAGCACAGTTGATTCTTCATCTTGCACTCCCATATGCCATAGGATCCTTCTCAACCATACTACTTCACATCCAGCAAAACAAGCTGCCTTGTACTCTGCTTCGATAGAAGACAATGCCACTGTTAGCTACTTCTTACTAATCCAAGAGAAAATTCATGAACCCAAAGAGTAACAATAACCAGAAATTGACTTCCTGGAATCACTATCTCTTGCCCAATCTGAGTCACATCTCCCCACAAGAGAAGTTCTGGAACTATATGTGATACCATAGTCAAGATTTTACTTGAAGTATCTGATGCCAGGAGGCATATTCCACGGTGGATTTCATGCCACGGTGGATTCCGTGAGGTTTTACGGTGGATTCCGTAAACTTAGATGACCGAGGCTCATACACAAAGTGGATTCTTTGTGCGAGAAGTTGATGGGGACGCCTGTCCTTTTCGGGCATTTCATTAATTTAGTGTGTACATGGGTGATTCCATAGCGGGTGATTCCACAAAATGCATATTAAATTAATAAACGTTTATGAGTTTAGAGTGCGCACTCGTAATAAATTAAGGTTAGGATTTATTTCTAACCAGTTGATTTATTTATGTAGCTGAAGACTGCTAGGTATTCACTTTTGTTGGTTTAATTGTATTATTTTACTAACGATTGTGAATGCTTCAGTTGATGTGTAGAGATAGCAGCAGTGGCGGAGGAAAGCATTGGAGTCTAGCGAGTATTCGACCTTTGGATTATATTTTGATAGGCGCCACGCCTATATTTTGTCATGTCTATTGAGGCATTGATTATTGATTATTATTTTGTATGTGCCTATGCGCATGGATATGTTATTTCTATTTGGGACATTGTGTTGGGCGTGCCAGACTCTATGGGCACCGTCCATTAGCTTTATTTCCTATTTTTGTAGAAAGCAAACTCAAAAGCTAAAAGCTTGTCATATTTTTGTAAATTGGGCTATTATTGAGCATAAAGATTGAAATATACATAAAATACATGCTTTGTGAAGCGCTCACACAAGGCATGGGGGGAGATTGAACCCAATTGGTCTCTTGCTTCTTGTCGTTCATGCTTTTACATTGTTTTTTGTGCAAAAAGGTAGAGTTCATTGTTCTTGGGGACCTTCCGGGATTCACTACGTGAGCATACAGCGACCGATCTGCACACCAGTGGTATCAGAGCGGAGCTGAGATCAAGAGCTTCCAATCGCTACCCATCTCGTGCAAAGGCGGAGCTCCTGGAACGATCGGGCTCTACAGTCAATCTCGTCGCGAACCGTCGATACAGGCAGACTTCTGGCGATCAAGAACCCCTGTTTCTACTGTCAGATCGCGAAGGACCAGGCTGTATAGGCGGAGGACCACGCAATCATCTCCTTCACCAAAATCGTGGATAACAGACAAAAAAGAGTAACTTCCTATTTCATAAAACTTCAAAGCTTCAATTTAAAACTTAATTAACTTGATTAGAAGCTTGAGAAAGCTTCTCCTAATCCAATCGAAATCGAAGCGTGAGGCTGTCCAGGGTGGCGCGAATCCGTCAAGGATATATTTTTATCCTAAAAATCCACGACGGATTAAGAAGCTCAAAGCTTCTTAATCCATTAAGTCAATCAAAGCTTTTAAGCTTCCTGCAAGTCACACACGACAATCAAGTTCACAAACTTTAGGTCCTGCACCTCCGAAGTCAAGTCCTGCAAGTCGACTGGAATCAAGTTCTGAAAGTTCATTAAGTTCTGTAAGTCTGCAACTCTGCAAGTCGGCTAAGTCTGCAACTCTGCAAGTCAGACTAGTCAACTGGAGTCAGAACTGACTAGTGCTCAAAACTCCTAGAAGGGCTGTTCCTGTGCAGAAACTCTGAACTGCAAAGTTGTTCGTGGCAAAGTATTCTACCCATCTACAGGTCCGCTGAAGTGTTTTCAGCATACGAAGAAGGAAATATTGCAGATTTTTTGAAAATTGAGAAAGAAATACCCAAAAATACATAGCCTTGTAACCCTGAATTTGAGCTACGCTCATCCCGCTAACCTGATTTTGAGTGAGAAAGGTCTTTTGAGTTTTACAGGATGACGACCCCACATATGGATGATCCTATGGCTGAAGATGACCTACCTGAGCCTACCATGGAACAAAAGCTGGATCTAATCATACTGCAATTGGAAGAAGAACGAAGGGCTAGGCAAGCATTGCAAGCTCAATTGACAAAACTACAAAGAGCGTCTACCGACAAAGAAGAATCTCAAGCTGAAGATTTGATTCGACATACTATCGACGCCACCCTTGAAGCTCAAACCATTCGCAAGGAATCAAAGATAAGTAAATGAAGTTTCAAATTTCGCACTTTCAATGGCATACGAGAAGGAAAGATTGTTTTATCATTCATTAGCCAGTTTGATGATTATTTCCATGAGGAAACCTATCCAGAAAAAGATAAAATCAAGTGTGTTACTAATCATCTGGTAGACAGAGCATCACTTTGGTGGACTGTAATACGCAAGAGCATTGAATGTCCTGCTACTTGGGAAGATTTCAAGAAGAAGTTCATGCAGAATTTCCTTCCACCGCAATTTCATGAGAAGGCTATCAAGCAATGGGATTTACTTCAACAATGGGATCGTGAGCCTATACCACAGTATACAGAGCGTTTTTGGAATGCACTCCTACAGCTACGCATGCTTGAAGACCTACCAGAGACGACACATAAGCGGAAGTATATGTCTGGACTTCTTGGACATTACTACGCTCAAGTCAACATGTTCAAGCCTGCTACCCTTGAAGACGCCATCTCACTAGCTCATGACACTGAAGATAAGTTACGCGGTAGAGACAGATGACCACAGCAACTCCAAGCCAATGGTAATTATGGATCTAAACAATTCAATTCCAATTTTAGAAGGTTTAATCCAGGTCGTTTCTCTTCACCATCTTTCCGCAAGAATTGGGCTAAACCACCTGCATTACCATCCAATGTCAATCCAAATCCTAAGCCTATTCCACAAGCCAATTCAAATGTACCCAGACTTCCAGCCATTGCAAATAATATAACCAAAGCCAAGCCAATAGTATGCTATAAATGTCACCAGCCTGGGCATCTCGCAGCAAATTTTCATTCAAAGAAGCCACCAGCACATATCAACTATCTTGGAGCCATGGACGAAGACGAGCATGAGGATATGCCTGATTTCACTAAAGATGAGGATGACACTACTACTACTTCCGACACTTTACCAGGTATGCCTACTTCACATTCATTATTGACTATGAAATGTTTGGTTCATGGAAAGGAAAAGACTATCTTGCATGATGACGGTAGTACTCATGACTTTATTTCAGCAAAATTGGTAAAGGAATTGAAATTACAGACTGTACCTACGCATTATCGCATAAAAGCTACATTTTTAGGCACTAGGTATAATGGCACACAAGAAGTTCAAGATTTAGAGATTCAAATTGGTTCATACATTGAAAGAAGAAATTTCTTAGTTGTTCCATTACAGTCAAGTGATATTATTCTAGGAATGCCTTGGCGACACCAGCATAACCCAGATATAGATTATTCCACACACACAATGAATATTAATTTTCAAGGAAAATCTATTACAGTATATGGTATGCATGTATCTAATGTTTTTCCACTGCTTTCGCATACCCAAGCTAAACGTGCATTACGCAAGAATAGTAAATCATATCTCATTTGGGTGAATGAATTGCACGCAAAGGAAAATCATATGCACCCTAGGCATAAGGAATTTCTTGCATATTTTAAGGACTATTTTGCCGAAGACCTACCACTAGGTTTACCTCCTTCACAACCAGAAGACCATAAGATTGATTTGATCCCTGGCACACAACCACCTTGCAAAGCACCATATAGGCACAATCAGATAGAGCAAAAAGAAATCCAGAGTCAAGTTGAGGAATTACTAAATAGAGGTTGAATTCGACCTAGCAGTTCTCCATTCGGTGCACCTGTACTCTTAATCAAGAAAAAGAATAATACCTATCGTATGTGTATTGACTACCGAGCTTTAAATAAGATCACTGTAAAGAATAGGTATCCTATACCTAGAGTTGATGACCTTATGGACAAACTGCAAGGATCTTCTATATTTAGTAAAATTGACCTTAAGTCTGGATATCATCAGGTGAGGCTAGATAAAGCTGACATATTTAAGACTGCATTCTAAACATAGTTTGGCCATTACGAATTCTTAGTTATGCCATTCAGATTGACTAATGCACCTGCTACCTTCAGTAGAATGATGAACCGTATCTTTTTGAAATATCAGTACTGTGTGATTGTTTTTTTAAATGATATTTTGGTGTTTAGTCAAAATGAGAAAGAGCATTATGAGCATTTGTCATTAGTTTTTCAATTATTGAAAGAAAATCAACTGTTTGCAAATCCTAAAAAGAGTGAATTCTTTAAGACAGAAATAGAATATCTAGGTCATATTGTATCATCTAAAGGAATTAAAGTTGATCCTAAGAAAATTGATGCAATATTGCATTGGCCTGTTCCTAAAAACGTGCATGAATTATGCTCATTCCTTGGTCTTGCTAGTTTCTATAGGAAGTTTGTACGTAATTTTTCATTACTTGCTTTACCATTAACCAAACTTCTCAAGAAAGGAATTGTTTATCAATGGACCGAAAACCAACAGAAATCCTTTGACTTACTAAAACGTGCATTAACCAATGCCCCTGTTTTACAATTGCCTGACTTTAATAGACCATTCTTTCTAGTTGTGACCGATGCTAGCGAATCAGGAATAGGAGCCGTACTAATGCAAGACAATCATCCAATAGCATATTCTAGTTCTAAGCTGAAACCCTCTAAGCTGAAATATTCCACTTATGACAAAGAACTATTAGCAGTTGTACAAGCATTAAAACAGTGGAAACACTACTTAATGGGTTCAGAATTCATGATAAAGACCGACCAGCAAAGCATTAGACATTTACTTAGCCAACCCCAAATTTCTGACCGTCATATCAAATGGGCTTCCTTTACTCAAAGTTTTCATCCTATCATTCAATACCAACCTGGAAAAGAAAATGTAGTTGCTGATGCATTGAGTAGAAGACCTGCAATTCATAATATTTCTGTCATATCTTTTGATTCTTTGATTGCTATGAAAGATACATATCACCAAGATATTACTTTTCATTCTGATTGGCATAAACTAGTTCAAAATAATTTCATTCCTGTTGATTCATTGTCATATAATGATGGATTTATGTTTTATGAAAAGAGACTGTGTGTTACTATTCCATTCCGATCTTTTGTTTTGAATGAAATTCATTGTCCCCCATATCAAGGTCATAGAGGTATCATATCTACATTACGTATGTTAACTGAAGATTTTTATTGGCCGCATATGGATGCAGATGTATCTAATTTCGTTTCTGAATGTTTGATTTGTCAAAGAATAAAGAGACATCATGGTAAACAGTATGGATTACTAATGCCTTTGTCTATTCCATCTAAACCTTGGGAACATATTTCTATGGATTTTATTACTGGTTTACCAAATACTAAATCTAACCATGATATGATTTGGACAGTTGTAGATAGATTTAGTAAGCAAGCATATTTCATTCCATGTAAGAAAACTTTAACAGCATCACAAGCAGCACAGTTATTTTTGAAAACTGTTTTTACTAACCATGGATTGCCAAAAGTTATCATTTCCGATCATGATTCCAGATTTTGTAACAATTTTTGGATTACACTGTTTGCTAATCTAGGCACAAAGATTGATTTCTCATCTGCATTTCATCCAGAAACTAATGGACAAACAGAAGCCACAAACAGCACCATTCTAGATCTTTTACGTGCATATACTATCTCTAAACCTCACACATGGGACACTCATTTGCATTTATTACAGTTTGCATATTACAATACACCGTACACATCTACAAAGAAAGCACCTTTTGAAGTCATTTATGGATATAGATTATCTACACCTGTTGCATCTTTGTTTAATAGAATTCAGAGTGCTGATGATATTGCTAGTATGCATAACAGTATTTTTGATGAGGTTAAGGATATGATTGCTAAAGCCCAACAATCATATACCAAACAAGCCAACAAGAAAAGACAAGCCATGAATTTCAAAGTTGATGATTATGTTTGGCTGAGAATAGAAAAACGTAGACTGCAAAGTGTAGATAGACATCCAGTTGTCAAATTAGCTCCTAGATTCTATGGACCATTTAGAATCATTCATAAAATTAATGATAATGCATTCAAATTAGAATTACCATCTCATTGGAAAATTCACAATACATTTCACATTAGTTTATTAAGACCATTTAGAGGCCAATTACCTGTCCACCCTGTTTATGAAAACCCACCTTTACTAGAGGAAGAAACTGAAATACTTGAACCAGAAGCCATCATAGACACTGACTATATGACCACTAGAACTGGCCGAAGGTATTCTAGATATCTAGTAAAATTTAAGAACCGTCCTGTAGAGGAAGCACAATGGATGCACGCTAGAGACTTAAATGCTTTCCCCACTCTGTCAGCTCCACATTGAGCTAATAGCAATTGAGGTCAATTGCTATCCCACCTCGGGGGTATGATGCTAGGAGGCATATTCCACGGTGGATTCCGTGCCACAGTGGATTCCGTGCCACGGTGGATTCCGTAAACTTAGATGACCGGGGCTCATACACAAAGTGGATTCTTTGTGCGAGAAGTTGATGGGGACGCCTGTCCTTTTCGGGCGTTTCATTAATTTAGTGTGTACATGGGTGATTCCATAGCGGGTGATTCCGCAAAATGCATATTAAATTAATAAACGTTTATGAGTTTAGAGTGCGCACTCGTAATAAATTAAGGTTAGGATTTATTTCTAACCAGTTGATTTATTTATGTAGCTGAAGATTGCTAGGTATTCACTTTTGTCGGTTTAATTGTATTATTTTACTAACGATTGTGAATGCTTCAGTTGATGTGTAGAGATAGCAGCAGTGGCGGAGGAAAGCATTGGAGTCTAGCGAGTATTCGACCTTTGGATTATATTTTGATAGGCGCCACGCCTATATTTTGTCATGTCTATTGAGGCATTGATTATTGATTATTATTTTGTATGCGCCTATGCGCACGGATATGTTATTTCTATTTGGGACATTGTGTTGGGCGTGCCAGACTCTATGGGCACCGTCCATTAGCTTTATTTCCTATTTTTGTAGAAAGCAAACTCAAAAGCTAAAAGCTTGTCATATTTTTGTAAATTGGGCTATTATTGAGCATAAAGATTAAAATATACATAAAATACATGCTTTGTGAAGCGCTCACACAAGGCATGGGGGGAGATTGAACCCAATTGGTCTCTTGCTTCTTGTCGTTCATGCTTTTACATTGTTTTTTGTGCAAAAAGGTAGAGTTCATTGTTCTTGGGGGCCTTCCGGGATTCACTACGTGAGTATACAGCGACCGATCTGTGCACCAGTATCTGAGCACGCGTATCCCAGATTTCCAATGACTCTCATGAGGTTTGTTTGAGAACCTGCTCAAACCACCAACAATAAAACTGATATTTGGTCTAGTGTTACATAAGTAGATCATACTGCCGACCAACCTCTTGTACCTCCCAATGTCTACTAGTGCTAATGTATCCTCAACGGATAACTTTTCATTCAACTCCATAGGTGTAGCTATCTCCTTGCACTTGGTTATGCCAAATGTCTTCAAGATCTCCCATGCATAATTCTTCTGAGAGATAAAGATATTTATTGGCTCTTGCTAGACTTCAATCCCCAAACAATAGTGCAGCAAGCCCAAGTCTATCATTTCAAACTCAGAACTCAAAGCCTTTCGAGTTTGGTTGATCGTATCTTCATAGTCACCTGTAATAAGAAGGTCATCCATATATAGGACAATCACTACAAACTTTTCACCATCCTTGTACACAAGTTAGCATTTGAGGCACATCTTCTAAAGTTTAAGCTTAAGAAGAACTTATCTATCTATTGGTACCATGCTATGGGAGCTTGTTTCAACCCGTACAATGCCTTCTTCAGCTTACACACTTTGTTCGTAGAATGGGGGGCCTCAAAACCTGGTGACTAAGCCACGTACACCTTCTCCTTGAGGTCACCATTTAAGAACACAAACTTAACATCCATTTGGTAAACTGGCCACTGCTTGCGGGCAGCCACTGCAAGTACTGTGAGAATAGTGGTCATTTTGGCAGTTGGAACAAATGACTCTTGAAAATAAAACCATTCAACCTGTGAAAATCCTTGGGAAACCAGTCTAGCTTTTTACCTTTCTAAGGTACCACAGCCTTGTACTTTACCTTCTAGATCCACTTGGTGCCAATAACCTTCCGCTTTGCTAGCTAATCCACTAGCTCCCAAGTGTCATTAAAAAATCGTCTTCATCAAAGAAAGGGGTTTTCTTTGCGCAAGTAATTCATCGAGATTATGCACTTCTTTTCGTTCCAAATGCAACTGGTAAATTCTGGGTTCAATAAAATCTTGATTTTTATTAACCTGTATTGAAAAGATAATATGGAAAAAGATAAACAATCTTGTTTTCTTTAGATCGTTTTTTTACTCCGATAGCGGATTCTACGAGTAACAAATAAGACCAAATGCAAAGAAAATGACAATAGTTAAAAGAGAAAATCCTAAACTAATCATTTGGTAGATCCATTGGTCCATCCGATTAACCAACTGGTGCAGATCAAGTTGTCTGTCCTACCGGCAACCTGCGGCATCACCTAATTTGTTTTAGAGTTTCAGAATTTTTCTTTTATATATCGATAGCCTGTAAGACTATTTTGATCAATTAAGAGGCGGCTTTACGAACGTTTTGTCGAATAGAACTCTCCAAGCGACTCAAAGCTAATTTGAATTGTTCTTGTAAAAGATCCGCTATAGACCGAACGCGTCGATTTTTTAAGTCGCACTCAAGGGTAGGGCATCATTATGCTATCATACTCGGCTTGCATAGTGGCCTTCTATGCTAGATCTGCAAGAGCTTCTTCTTAGTTAGTTGGCTCCTTTACGTCTCTCATAATCTCATCCATCAAGGCCATATTGACTATGTGAGCAGAAGCCCTCATTTGCTCCTCTATTCTTTGAGACCTCCTTAGTCTGTCTGCCTTCTCCTCAACAGATGTAGGCATAGGATTATTGTGGTCATAGAGCTGCTTCACCCAACGTGGCAATGACTTTTCTAGTGGGGTGATGTCAAGTTGGTGAACATTTTCCTCATCATCTGAAGATGATGCTTCCTCCTCCTTAAGGATAGGGATAGCTCTCAGGATAGGTTCATAGTGGACTACCTCTTCGCTTGATGATAAAGTGGAAGAACTTGCCTTCTCCTCCTCCACTATATGTGGCTCCTCCTTGAACACCACATCACGGCTCGTGATGATATTATTTGCCTCTTGGTCATATCATTTGTAAGCCTTCTACTCATCACTATAACCCAAGAAGATACATTTTCTACTTTTTAGTTTTAACTTGTTTCTCTTCTTATCTAGAACATGTGCATAACATTCATATCCAAAAAATTTAAAATGTAAGACAAATGGTTTCTTACCAGTGTAAGCCTCATGAGGTGTTTTTTAATTGAGAGCCTTTGTGTAGCTCCGATTTAGAATGTAGACTATAGTATTAACAGCTTCAGCCCAAAAATGGTTAGGCAATCCCTTGCCCTTTAGCATGCATCTTGCCATCTCCACAATGGTGCGATTCTTGCCTTCCACAACACCGTTCTACTGAGGTGTGTGAGGCATTGTCAATTGATGCTTGATCCCTTTACTCTTGCAAAAGTCTTCAAACTCCTTTGAGTTGAACTCACCACCACCATCTGTTCTAAATTTCTTTACACTTTTCCCTGTTTCATTCTCAACAAGTTTTATCCATTCTTTAAACTTACCAAAATCTTGAGCCTTACCATGAAGGAAGTACACCCACATCTTCCTATTGTAGTCGTTGACAATCAACATAAAATAAGAAGATCCCCCCAAGGCCTGTGTAGGCATCTTACCACACAAATCAGCATGCACCAACTCTAGAGGAGCCTGTGCTCTATTCTTGCTTTCTTGTGGAAATGCCTTTCTCTATTGCTTACCCATCATACAAGCTTCACATGGTTCCTTCAACTCAGTCACTACAAGTAGGTGAGCAACCATACCTTGCTTGTGCATCTCCTTCAATACTACAAATCTTATGTGTCCAAACCTTTCATGCCAAAGCTTACTTGTGCCCACTCCAGTGGTGGCTATAAGAGCACTTAGCTCATATAGGTTGTTCCTTCTTTCTCCTTTGCCAACAACTTTGCTAGCACTATCAAGAATTTATGCACCTGTCTTCTTGAACCTCCCTTCATGACCAAGATCAGTTATGGCAGCAACAACTTATAACATATTTCTCCTAATTTCGGGATAATAAAACACATTTGAAAGCTTTTTTACTTCACCATTTGCAGCAACAAATGAAATAGTATATGTGCCTGCAGCAGGGCATTTTGCATCATTTCCAACCGTCACAGTGTTAGATTCTTCTAGAGGCTGCATAGAACTATATAGACCTTTCTTGTTGGTCATGTGACGGGAGGCCCCACTATCCAACACCCATGAGTCAGTGGTAGATTCTTCTTGCGTCAAGGAGCACACTTCCTCAATGACTGCCATGAATAACTCCAACTCTGCTTCAGCCGTATTGGCTGTCTCTTTCCCTTTACTTTTAAGGGTACCATTCTTTTCATCTGCCTTCTTGACACGACAATCTGCAATTACATGTCCTTTCTTCTTGCAGTAGAAGCACTCTCCTTGAAACTTCTTCTTACCTCCCTTTTTCTTTTTTTCACTATCATTTTTGGTGGAGGAACCACCTTTGCCTTTTGCATTGGCAGACAATGCAACATCTCCATTGTTGCTTCCTTCTCGAGCTTTCAGCCTCAACTCCTCCTCCAGCAATAATGCACAAAACTCCTCAAAACTCAAAGCTTGAGGTCTCACCTGAGTATTAAGAGCAGTTACTAGTCCATCAAACTTTTGTGGACAAATCGGAAGACACCTCTGAGCTAGCTCCTCACTAGTCATTTGTATCCTAGCACCAGCCTTCAGCAAAATTCTTTGCTGCTAGTTGATTCTCCAAGTTTTGAATCCTTGTTTGGTTTCACGTTTCATACTAACTCCTCAATACATTCCAAGCCTCTAATGCTTTGATTGTATGATGAATCAAAATCAAAAGATTATCAGAACATCTTGTAACTAAGACACACAATGCATCTGCATTCCTTCGTTTCCAAGCTCGTAGAAGATCTACATTTGGAGGAATCATCACACTAGAATTTGATGGGTCGGGGGTAGGCTGTGGTTCTACGTCAATCCCAGCATAGTCTCCAAAAGCTCATAAGAATCAAGGATAGTTGTAATTTTGAACTTCCATAAGGTGTAGTTTGTACCATCTAACTTGCCTTCACTCAAGGTTGGTGGGCGAATCCTCAATGTTTGAATAGTCCGTACAGCAGCACCACCTCCTGCACCACTTCTTGATGTGCCAGAACTGCTTCCAAAAGTCAACATAGTTTCTCTTTGCTATTGAAGCCTTTGCCTCTTGCACACTCTTCGATCCCTAGAGCCCCCTAGGCTCTGATACCATGTAAAAATTACATGGTGCAGTGAACAAAATCTGAGAAAGAGATAGAGAGTACACAACTAATAAGAGGAGAATAAAATTCTTTAGCTTCAAAAAATTGATATAAAGATGGCTTTGTCCACCCATGCGCTTCCACTATGAAGCTTAGATGGCAATCTAGACAAAAAATAGGTGAAGAGCTTAAGGATAGTTGGAACCACTCTGACTAGGTGAAAGATAGATTATCTATGGCTATGAAGGGGTTTAGCTTTTATAGCCCATGAAGGCGGTTAGGTCGGCTTGACCAACCTACCATATGAGCCTCCACTAATCGGCTAGGGAATTTCCCTTTACCATCAGGCCGGGGGCGCTGCCCCCGGACCCCAAAATAGGGACCCCTTTTAACTCCCTTACCCCACAACTCAATGCAATGTGCCTCGAGTTGCTAGTAGCTTAACTACTCCATCTAACCAAAAGATTAGACCCACAATAATCACCTTTTTTGCCATCCTGTCACATTGACCTCATCTGATATACAAGTCAGGACTCAACCAATATCTAGTCTCACTTATGGCTTCTCCTCATAATGGGGGCCTTACAACTTTGAGCACCATGGATTATTGGTGGCACCTTATGAGGGTGGGACATTGAGCATATCTAATAGGGAGGGTTTTCCAAAGAAACCCTATTGCAAACAAGCTATCCCAGGTAGCTACTTTTGGTATTTTGTTTTATTTCATGGGAAGGGTTTCCTTAGACAAGGAGTTTCAAGGTGGTTTCTAGGTATCTATGAGGTCCATGCTAGCCTACACTAGTTTAAGTTCATTCGAAATTTATTTTACTAAGCAATGTTTAGCTCTACAATAGAGAGGGAACAACTTCTCTCTTGCTTTATTGGATACATAGGTAATTTTGTCTATGTTTTTCCATGAGTTCTTCCCAAATGAAGTAATACAAAAATATGTGAATGTCACATTTAAATTTCATTTACAAACCCATACTTTGTCCTTGAAGTTGATATCAAATCATTTGCTAGTGCTCTTGAAAAAAATATTTCTTACCCCTATCCTCCAACCCTAAAGCATCACGAATGGCACAGTGGGGGGATTTGCTTAAGCTACTGCACCAAACACACATCATACACGTAAGAGGAAGATCACTCAAGAACATAAGAAAAGAGATGGAGGCAAAAAAGTTTTCCTGCTGGTTTCTTCTTCTTTCACACACAATATAATGCACCCAAAGTATAGATAAGATACAACATAAAGAAAAGTAGCATACTAAGTCAAACATTACATAATTGACTATACTAATCCATTGATGCTATAACTAGGCCAACTGTAAGTAGGTGCAACAAACCAAATATAATAACTAATAAGTTAGTGGCCATGTGAGGATCATAATGACCACTAATGTGGTAAGTGTAGACTTGAAGACCCATCTAACCAAGCGGTCCATCATCAATGTCCACATGTGTTGAGCTTGCCAAATCAACGATTTGTCTCATTCTCAACTGTATTTTTGCAACTCCAAGTAAGCTTTGAAAATTTCAAAACTTATTTACACCCAATGAGATATACTAAGTCAATCTCTGGTGCAAGCATCTTCTTTCTCACAAAGTGGTAATATACCTCAATGTGTTTTGTCCTAGCATGGAACACTAGGTTCCTAGCCAACTATGCTCATATTGTCATAGTGAAGATAACTGGCATCTCCCTACACATCCAAATCACCCAATAACTTTTGCAATCATACCACTTCACATGTTTCCATGGTAGCACCTCTGTACTCATCCCCTCTATACTTAATGAAGCAACTACGGGTTGCTTTTTGTTATTCACATAGATGACTATGATGACCAAACCTACATCTCACTTTCTCACATAAAGTGAGTTATCAGCATTAGAAACATAAAAGCCAATGTTGATAAGATACTCTCCAATCTTGTTAGACCATGCTCTAGGTACTTGCTTCAACCTGTGCGTTATTTAACTTGCACACATATGTGCGATGCTCTAAATCCTCATAACCTGATAGTTGCTCCATATACACCTCTTCTTGTAATTCACATGCAAGAAGGCATTCTTTACATCCATTTTTTGCAAACTCCAATCTTTGGCTATTGCCAAATTTATCACACATCCAACACTTGCCATCCTAGCAATTTGATTGAATGTCTATTCATAATCTATGTCATATGTTTGAGAATAGCCTTTTGCAACCAACCTAGCTTTATACCTACTAACATAACCATCTATATTATGCTTGATTTTGTAGACCCACTTAGATCCAATAGCTTTCTTGCCCTTAGGCAATGGTACTAGCTCCCAAGACTTATTGGCCTCTCATGCAGCCATCTCCTCATCCATTGTTGCATCACAATGAACATGAGAAACAATATCCTCAAAACAAGTGGGCTCGATATCCTCAACCACCTTTGTCATATAAGCATAATGATGAGTTACATAACCATCAAAACCAAATCTTTTAATAGAATATCCAACCCTCATAGATGTGCGTACAACTAGATCACTCAGTGGAGCCTTTACTTTACCATGTGTTCTCTATACACCTGGTGTCTTGACTAAAGGAATACCAAGATTATCATCCAAAATCTTTGAGCCACTTGAATCTCCATCAAACCTTAAATGACTATCACATGCATCATTACCATTTGGCATTTTCTTCTTCCCTTTGTCTTTATTTGCAACACTAGTAGATGCACCTAAAGATGTGGGATTGCTCCTTAGTCTTCTAGACCAAGGGCTAATTGTAGATGTAGTACCAAATGTTGTTTCTAGTCAACTAAGGCTCTATGATTATTGCTTTTCTTTCTACACATAATGATTATCGTCATCATCATCCAATGCATCACTGCTAGATGTATACCAACTGCTCATTTCATTTTAAAAAAACATCCTAGCTCACTCTAAACTCACTCGTAATAGGGTTATAACAATAATACCCTTTTTATTCAAAAGAGTAACTAATAAAAATATATTTTTAAGCCTTTGAATCAAGCTTCTTTTGCAATTCATCTAGCACGTGAAGATATGTAATACAACCAAACACTTTCAAATGTGACACATTGGGCTTCTTGCATGTAAATCATTCTTTGAGTCTCATTCCATACACTATAGTTGTGGGAGCTCTATTGATAATATAGATTGTATTATGACTAGCTTTAGACTAAAAATATTTTAGCAAATTCTTTTTAGCCATCAATGCTTGTGCAACTTTAGTAAAATTCATATTTTTCCTTTTTGCAATTCCATTTTGCTGTGGAGTATACCTGCAAGCAAACTATCCCTTTATCCTATGAGACCTCAAAAAGTCACTGAACACATTAGAGATATACTCTTCCCCTCCATTTGACCTCGAGCACTTAACTTTCAAGCTTGTTTTTATTCCAATAATAGCCTTGAAAGTTTTGAAGTGCTCAAACACATTACTCTTTTCCTTCATGAAATACACCCATAGCTTTCTTGAACAATCATCAATATATTTGCTACCACCAAGAGACGTGTTTTGTGTAGGCCCCCACACATTTGTATGCATAATATCAATTATATTCTTGCTCACATTTCTATCATGTAAAACTGGTTGTCTTGCATACTTACTAAACTAATATGTTTCACACACTTTATGAAATTTTGCTACTCCAAAAGTAAGCAACCCTATAACCAACCCTTTGGACTATATTAATTTCAACCTTTGCACATTTGCATGTCCAATATGTTTGTACCATATTTCAATGTTTGCAAGCACTCCTTTGCCTTTAGTATACATAGCAGTATGCATAGTAAGAATTCCAATATCTAAAGTGAACATATGGCCAACTCTACTTCCTTTTGTGACCAACCTATGCTTATAATTAAAATCTTCCATAAAACAGCCTTTTGAATTAAATCAAACTTCTAGCCCTTGGTCAACCATCTAGCCAAGAGATACTTGTATTTTTGCAATGGATGGCACATGCAATACATTTGACAAAATCCTTGTCTTAACCATCATGCAAAGATAAGGAAACTTTTTTAGTATGTGAAATTGGGTAGCATGAATCATCACCGTCTGCATATAACCTGGATTTTGTAAATCATGGATCTCTCCAAACCATTTAGCATGACTAGTCATATGATAAGATATGCTTTAATGAACATCAAATACATCATCACGTGTCCCCTTTCCTGTAAGACAATTCATCATATGCTACATAACCAACATACACTCATTTTTATCATCATTTTGTTGTGAAGATGATGCATAGTTTTCTTGTTGCAATTTACCAATGTGGATATCATCCTTCTTAGCATAACATTGTGTGGCAATATGACATTTTTGCCACAATAATGGAAAATGATACTAGAATTGCTAGAACCTCTATTCTGCCATCTATCTCTTTCTCTAGAGCTCCCCCCACCTCCAAAGTTTCCATGGCCTCTTGAAACCTCCATTTCATAAAAGTATTAATTTAATCTATTTTATTGGTTATCACTAGCATGTCCCATACCATAGTATCTTGAAGAGAATATGCTATATCTCCTTCTTGAACTTGAGTAAAATGCTTTCTTAGACCTGTTTACCACTTCTTTCAAATTGAACTTGAGTAAAATGCTTTCTTAGACCTGTTTACCACTTCTTTCAAATGAATTATCATGCATGTTGATCTCTTCAGTGATCATGAGAGAGACAAACTCATCAAAAATTGACAAAGGCTTTTACACATACACAAAAGTGGCAAATGATTTTCAAGCCTTTTTATTATCAAGGCCACCCAAGGTAGGTGAAACGAAATCATCATCATCAAGCATTGCCTCAATAGGTACTAAGGCATTTATAAAGCTTCTCACTACAAAACATACTCATTTATTGATATCTTTTCTTTCTTCAAAGTATTTAACTCTTGCTTGAGTTGAATCTTCATGTCTTTATATTTACTAAAAACATGTTCTCAAAAATTATCCAAACTACATGTAAAGTTTTGCATTTCTTGTATATTCCAATATAGTATTATCAATAACTGCAGATAGCCAATAGACCACCTTTTTTGTATTTTGCATTCCATTCTTTTCACCCCTTTAGTTCTTCTACATTTCTAGGATTATTTCGCTATGGCTCTTTACCTAAAATAAACTAGTAAATACCTTTTCCACTAATGATATTAGTCACAAGAAACATCCATGATGAATAGTTGTTATCGTCCAACTTCTCAATGATGGGATTTTCACTATTCTCTACTATTATCACAAAATTGATGCAAAACAACAAGCAAGTTTTCCGCAACCTTTTATAACAAGTACACAACAATATACTCAGAAAACTCTTTCAATGATTGCTCAATAGTACAAGTAATATGTAACCCGTTTGTAGATAAAAATTGTGTTTGCTTCTTGGAAAATACGTAAGATCTTACAGATTTAACATATGTAACTTGTGCATCCACTTTCAATTAATATAGCCAAAATCATAGTTTACCCCAAAATTGTTGTCCACAATATTGCGAGTCTAAAATAGAACCCAAAATAGTCTCAAATGGCCAAAAAGGTGGTGAGAATTCCCTAAAGGGCTAATTTGTAGAATATACAATGCTATACTTGCATACCAAATCTCACATCAATATGAGATTCTTGCTCTGCCCTACTTCTAGTATCTCCATAAGTACCAAGAGAAAGAGTGGAAGAATGGGAGACCCGTTACTTGCTTGCTCGAATCCTTGCTTCTCTCTTAGTGGTGGTATTTTGATATCATGTCACAAATTGCATGATGGGGGGACTTGCTTGAGCTATTGTGCCAAACACACATCATACACACAAGATAAAGTGCTCACTCAAGAACACAAGAAGAAAAATATATGCCAAAACATTTTGTTGCTAGGTTCTTCTTCTTCTATCATACATAATACAATATATACAAAATATAAATTAGATAAAATATAAATAAAAGTGGCATACTAAGTCAAACTGTGTATAATTGGCTATACTAGTCTAATGGTTCTATAACTATGCTAGCTATAGGGAGGTGCAACAAATCAAATACAATAAGTGATAATTCAGTAACTATGTGAGGATCATAATGACCTACTAAGTATAGATGTGAAAACCCATCTAACCAAGTGGTCCATCATCAATGTCCACACATATTGAGCTTGCAATCTCAACATAAGAAGGATCCATGTACTTTGTGTTATAAAGATCATTGGATGATTGATCCATAGCTAAGGATGCGATCAGCAACTTTGAGTGGGAAAACAGTGTGAATTCAAAAAATAAGATGAATGAAAAAGTAACTAGTAAGAAAAAAGAAAATGAGGATGGATGTAACCAAATGTCCAAATTATGCAAATTAAATATTTACTTTCACTTTTATCAAGAGAAGATAGGATCTTCATTAAGTTAATTATTGTTAGCTTTGTGACATCTAAGATTTTTAGGTTTGATGCAAGGCACAAAAATAATATGATAATGACTTCTTGATCATTTTAAATATATCTATTTATTGGAATATAAAATTTTAAAATCATAATTTTAAAAAAATATTTTCTCTCTCTAAGACCTCTAAAAAATCTCCCATGATGATAGGGCCAGTATTAGAGATTGATTTGATGGATTGCATGCAAAGGAATGGTGCTAGGGACCTATGCAATAGTTGAATATGCTTCAATCATGTGCATCATATTAATGATTGGAGCACCATGGCAACACATGTATATGACCCAAGGTAGTTACTCTATTTTGTTTTGTCATCACCACATGAATGCAAAGATTATATTGCTCCCTCATTATTCCTTAGAGTTTAATTTGTGATTATCTCTTTTAGTGTGGCAAGTGTTGATGACTATGGTAATATGTGAGATGAAGGAAAAGATGCAGATGCACAAGTCTTGTTTTGGTTAAAGCCAAATGAAATGAGGGAAAGGTCCATGTCAAAGCTTATTTTTAAGGAATCATGGTAGATGAGAGTGCTTATTGGAGAGTAGTCCATATAGTGCTCAATAATGGCTTAGAGTATGTAATGCAAGGAAGAGACTCTTTCTTTGTTAATTGGAAACAAAGTCTTCCCATTTACACCTTGCAATATGTACACATGAATTTCCAAGATGAGCACATCAGCATAAGCATTTTTGCTACATGTGGAGATATGCATCAATAGAAGATGATGTAACTACATGACACTAGTTCATTTAGGCTTGGTGGGCCTCCGTCAAGGTTGCATATTCTAATATTCTTGCTATGAATTGTTGTCTTAATTGGTGGTATCTCAACTATCCACATTGGAGATTATACTTTGCCAGGATAAGTTTTATCCCTAAGAGTAATTAGTGATATGTGTTGTTATTCTCTTCTCACACTATAAAATTCATGTTGGTTTTATGCAAGTAGTAGAGGACATTGCTCATATGCTAGCCATAAAACTAGCAGAGCACGTACATGCAAGCTGGCTATCAAATGAGGGCTTCAAGGGGACTATTAGCTTGTATTATGTGCATGCCAATGATCTAGCCAGTGCTTTAGTCTACAAAGCATAAACCATCATGCACTCATTAGAGGTAAATTCCATGGTGTAGGACCCATTATAAAGAAGCTTCTAAGTCAACAATAAGAAGGGGATAGCCCTACACCAATAGTCTTAGCATGGATAGCAGGGGAGGTGACACTTGGAACTAAAATGCATCAACAACTTGATTTTAGAGGTGGAAACATAAAACTCTCATGCTAGAGTATGTAACTGAATATCAACCGGAGAACAAAGGGTACACGAAAAGTAAAATTTAAGGGCCCATCACCATCAAACCAAGCAAGGCACTATCTCCAATTTCTTTATAGGAAGTAGTGGCAAGGACTAATCTACACTATACTATCTACGCTCTATAAAAAGGATTCCAACACATAGCCATGTTCAATGTCAAGGTTGGTTGGGGGTTTGACAAGAAAAATGTAAGAAAATGATTAGAAACACAATACATGGGGCACTTGCACCTTCATTTCGGGACATCAGGGAGTGGTCCAACTCACAAGGAGATGATAGAAATAGAGATGGAATGCGAAATTAGTTCATGTGCTTTTGCAATGGTGGTGTAGACTACAAATTGAAGGTATATTCTTCCATTCAATAGATGCCACCTAGGCCAGTGGTTTGTGCCACCAATTTTACCACAGAAGAAATCCACATGTTAGAGAGTGGTGGGTTCATATTATATAAGGCACCACAACAAGTTGGATACTAATGAAGGCTCACATAAATATTACCAAGGTGCCTTATAAGTTGTAGGGAAGAGGATAGATTCAACATTTGCTCTAGATGCAACTGTGAAGGATCACATAATGGTGAAAGCCTTGAAACATGAGCTTTTCAAACTAGAGACACCCAACTCTAGTGTCTTACAAGAGTGTTACAATGTGCACTTTACAAAGACCCCAATATGTAATTGTAAATATTTCATGGATTGTGCAGAGAAGGGAAGGTATATCTGGCTTGCAAGCACTTGTACACATGTACCTTTGAGTGTTTGGAATGGATGCAAATGTAAACATGTGTATACACCAACCCATGCTCACAAAAACCTCGTATTTGGAAGCAAAAGAAATTTACCAACATCACCCATAGTGTGATCAAGGAGAAAAAATAATTGTACTAGTTCTTAGCACAAATTTATTTTATTTTGAAAAGAGGGTATTGTTACAGCTCATCCAATTTTTCATAAACATTTACTAGCTCTCTCTCTCTCTCTCTCTCTATGGTATGGTAGTACAATTGGATGTTTAACAACATTGAAATCAATGTGTGTGTGTGTGTGTATACATACATACACACACACATATATGTATGTATATATGCACGCACGCACACACACACACATCCCCCTATAAAATTACTTAATAAATGATCATATATCTTAGATATGCTCCTTTTGGCATTCTCTTCATCCCTCAATCCAAATTTTTGTTCAAAGCATGGAGTCTAGCTCCATAAGTTTGATCCAATCCTTTAGCTCATTCTATAAATTTTCAATTTTCTTTACTTGATCTAAAATCCAATTCACCGAGAGAGAGAGAGAGAGAGAGAGAGAGAGAGAGAGAGAGAGAGAGAGAGAGAGAGAGAGAGAGAGAGAGAGAGAGAGAGAGAGAGAGAGAGAGAGAGAGAGAGATGTTGGGGTAGAGGCCAATAGCCTATAGCTGGCCCACATGATTTCCTTGTATTCTTATCTCTCTTAACCCTCTTGGGAGTCCGTAGCTTCTACCTCATATCTCATCATTGCTTTTTTCTCAACTAGTACCAAAGTAGCATTTGGTGTTCATAGAAACTTGTGCCTAGAGTGAGGAGCATGAGTAGTGAAGTCTTGTCATGAAGATCGAGGATTTGAGCTTCTTCTTCAATATTGGTACTTGTTGTCCATATTTATAAAGGTATTATTCTCATCACTCAAATCTAGATCTAAGTCAAGAAGGTAATTGAGTTGTTGAGGCTTGATTTGGAGGTGCAATAGCCCATTTTTGCATTGATTAGGGTATTCATCAATGGCTAGGATTTAAGAAAAATAGCTTGCCTTTGGATGCTCGAGAGAAGATATTGATACATCATTTTGATGTATATAAGCACAGGCCTACTTAAGTAGGAGGTCACTTGTCTCTTGGAAGCATAATGATTATTTGTTGCAAATAGAGGGTTTAAGTATAGGTTTCAAGCTTGGGCCTTAAGTAGAGGTTTTTCTTGTGTCTATAAATAGAGAAAAGAAAAGAGAGAGATTTGATGATTTGTTGAGATTGTGATGTATGGATTATGTTGTTGATGTGGACATATGAAGAGGAAATTTACAATTTTAAAAATGTATATTGATCCATTTTTGTCAATTAGATTGATCGTACCATTTTTCCAAATTTTTTACATTTTGAAAGTTGTAGGGCATCTATTTTTTCATATAAATATTTCTGTAAGATTTAAATATTAGTCGATACTGTGAGTAGTTCATACTTAAAGGGTCCAAGGTTACTCTTGCGGCTTCAAATTACAAACATATTTTGATGAATTCATCATCTTGAAGGATTTCCCACATTTGTGATCACTTTGCAAAGATTATGTAGGCTAAAATTGGTTTGTGAAGGCAATTTGCATATATTTGGTCTTCAATGGTTGTTTTATGCTCAAAGGATAGTTGAAATATTTAGAAAACCTTGTAGAAAATTCATGTGCTCTTGGGAGTGCTAAAATATTATTTTCTGATCACTTTTATACTAGTTTGATATTTGAATGACCATTGTTTACTTTGAGGACACACCTTGTAATGTGGCAAGATATTTCTCATTGGCATATAAGGTGACTCAAATGAGGATACTCCAATGATTTTATAGATGGACTATACCCACATAGTCCACCCCTAGCTATGACACATTTATTGTGCCACCTCTTCTTTTCTTAGCAAGTTCACACTTAATGATTGCATGTACATATGTTGTGATACTTTTATCTTAGTCTCTTATCAGGTTGTAGACTTTGTTCTTTTTGTGAAAGAAGAAGAAGAAGATTTCATCCCTATCTCTCTATGTGCTCAAGTCTCCATTGCTTTTTTATTTGTGCTCTTGGTCTCTTTATCTCTTTTCCCTCTTGTCTATTTTCATGGCATCAGAGCCATCCCATGGCTACACCAAGCTTGAGTGAAGGCTAAGGTGAAGGCGTTGGAGTACAAAAGTAAGAAAGCAAGAAATGGGTAAGAATCTATTCCACCTTTGCTCAATTTGCCCTAGGTTATAGCTGACGAGGCTCTTGAGGCTGGCAGGGCTACAATCTTCAATTACAGTGAAACTTGGTAAGAAAAAATAATAGTGTATATACTATAAACGGACCCTTTAGGGCTTTCCCATTGTGATTTTTGGCACTTGGGGTCATTTCAACCTCCATTTTGGACTTGGAATGGTCCCAATAGTAAGTTTTGGATATACAATAGTTTTTTACTATGTCGGTTATTTATAGAGGCACAAGTTATCATTTTTGCATTTGTAAGATTTTAGGTGTTTGCTAAATTGCAAACACAAAAGGCATCTGTATACATATTGCAAATTATTGCAGCTATTATTATGTAGTTAGTAAAAAAAGGTTGTATGTTTAGTTGTAGTACACTTGCTGGTATCATCTTGCTTGTAGATTGCATTTTCTCACTAGTTGTTTGTTTTGTCAAAATGTTTGACAACTTCAACCACATTGTTAATGAGAAGCTTGATAAAAACAATTATCATGCATTGACGTTCAGAATAATAAATGTTAAATCCACGAGAAAAAGAAAATGCAAAAATATGGAATAATGCAAAAAAGGTAGCCAGGCAAGGAATAAAAGAGGAAATACCAAAAGCACAAGGGCGACCGCAAAAGTCAAGTCAAAGGAAAATGCACATTTTATCATGCAAAGGCACCACTAAAATTTTGAAAATGAGTGCTAGGCTCCCTCTTGTGCAAATTATAAAACATAGATGGGCATAGGTCAAGGGATAAGGTGACTAGAAGGGAATAGGCAAAGAGGACCTTGGCAAGATGCTCGGTCATGTAAAAAGGGGATGGGCGCCAAGGGATTGAGGGCTTGTATATAAACTCAAAAAGTGAATGAGAAACTCATTCTTTGGTATGTGGCTAAAGTAGTCTCTTCTTCTTCTCTTCTTCTATCCTTCTTGCTTGCCTGTGTGTGCTTGAGAGAGGGAGTGAGTGTGTGAGGATGAGGAACCACAATGGAGAAGCTCTCCATCATCTCCTCTCTTCCTCTTCTCTTGTCTTGTCTCGTAAGTGGAAATGGAGGATGGAGCTCAAAGGAGGAGGCTTGAGGTTTCTTGAGCTCGCATCTTGAATCATGAAGCTACCGGCTTGCTTGAGGGAGGAGAGTACTCATTCGGGCATAAAGGTAAGCTCACTACACTCCCATGGGATTAAAGGCACGTCGACTAGGTGAGATATAGCCATTTGTGCTCGCTTGAAATGCTTGAAGCAATAAGCAGTCCATGGGTCTTAGCACATGAGCCTGAGTGGAGCCCCAAGAGGAACACCAAGGAAAAAGGGAATTCTCTTGCAAGAAAATCTATCTTGTAACATCAACAAGCTTTTTTATTAGGGTTTATATGATCACAATGAAGAAAAGAACACCAGGCACAACAAATCTTCATGCAACATCATGTAGATCTCCCACGGATTTGATAGAATCAAGCATATTCTTCAATATCTTCATAAAATACATCAATAGAACAAAGAAAGCAAAGGAATACACCATCTTTGAATGGAAATACATCACATAGTATTCATCTTCAATATCTTCATAGTCTTCTCTCTCAATCTCTCATATACAATCACACTATTTTGATAGATTTGACTATCTTTGACTCTCTCTCTCTCTCTCCATCAATAGTACATCATATCCTCACTACAATCACTCAATAATAACTCACAATAATCCTTCTTAGGTCGTGGATACACCTCCCAAGAGGTATGTCTGATATGAAAAGGCACTAGAGCCACTACAATGTCTTTTCATAGCTCACCACTGTCACTTCACTCCAGTCTTTACTTGAGTCTTCAACAGCTACTTCTTTGACTTCTTTTAGCTCTTTTGCACTTGTATTCACCTCTTTCCAAGGCTAGAAAACTTTCCCAAGCTACACTTTCATCCAACAGAACACATATAGAAGCATATAGAAGGTCTACAGAAGCTTATCAGAAGCTCATCAGAGAGTTACAGAAGGTCAACAGAAAGCATCAGAACCACATAACTCATACCAAAACCATTCCAAACCATAAAAAATCACTCAATAAGCTTCCAAACAATCTCAAACCCTATCAATCAATACTCCATCCTTCCTTACAGAGAGAAAACAGAACAATGCAGAAGCTCAACAGAAGCTATCAGGACCAAACAGAACATATCAGAACATCATCAGAACTTCACATCTCTACTAATAAATATCATGAGCTTAATAAAACCATTCCAACCTATCCAAAACACTCTCAAACTACTTCCAAACCAATCAATCATCTCATAAAATCAACCATTCAACTCTCAAAAACAACAAAAATTAGCCAAAAAATAGGTCATTTCAACACTCAACATATCCCCACACTTAATAAGGAAGCGTCCTCGTGACCTAGGAAAAAGGGAATACAAGTTCATTCAAGAGCTCAACTTTGATCTTCAATAAATCTTCAAAAATAGTCCATCCAACCACGACCCCAACTTATAACCTGTATCTGATATAAGGAATACAACGAAAGGAAAACCCTTTATACATTAACACATCTTATCAAACTGAAAATCACAACAAACTTGTAAATGATATAAGAGGTTTCTTCTTCTGCATCAGCATCTTCAACTATCCAACCAGCAACACCATCACCACAATTCTCCAAAAATGTAGCTCGCACAAAAGCAAATCGAAAAGGCAACCACCACGATCTTATCACATAAATTAACCCACAACACAAACACTACACACAACACAACCATCTGAATGACTCCTCCAAAAAAGAGAGATTTAGCATTAAAAATCATCCACCATACATTGCAAAGGTATCAATGAAGATGATCCCTCTTGAAAGATTGGTGATTTCGAAAACGATCCATAGACAAGGATTCATCTACAAATGTCTTGGGAGGATTCTGAAAAAACTGAAGGCAGCACATACTTTCCAACAAGACAAGGTATCTGCTAGGCAAATAGAGGGCATGAAAGTACAAGACATCCAATTGCTGGGAATCAATGCTCACATTGACATTCATGCACAACTTTGGAATAGGCTTTGAATCATTATGAGAATTCCTATGCATATATGCCAGGTACCAAGTAAAATGAGCAGTTAAGACCACAGAAGGATCTGCAGACTGAGAATACTGTTGAGCAAAATGCAGATAATTCTGATAAGCATGACTAGCACTTATCCATTCTCATGGGAGCAATGGCCAATTGATTTGAGGTCCAATAAGGGAATCATTTGAACTCCAACCTCTTCTTTGAAGAATCTTCTGATCAAATCCTGGATACCCACTAACCAACTGAGGAGGATTAGGAATAGAAGTGTTAGGAGACGGAAGGGGGACTAATGAAAGAGGATAAAGCAATGGATAGGCAGAATCATAAAATGAAGAATGGATTAAAGATGGATTGGCTGAAAATTGAGGAGATTCAATTAAGAAAGGCATTAAAAGATAAGCAGGAAAAGTTGATAGAATGTTAGGGGATGGGGAAGGACAAGGATCAGGAGGTAGAAAAACTCGATCTTCAATAAAAGAACAATGGGTAAAGATAGGAATTTGAGAAGATCCTTGAAGTTGGAAAAGAAGGGGTAGAATGACCTTTGGGTTAGATTGAAAAAGGGAAATATAAGCATTATACCTATGAGCCATTTGTTGATAATGAGTTAGACATGGTAAGGACGGACCTAAAGCTTATCTACAATGATAGGCTTCAAAGAAAGAAGTATCAAATGGGGGTTGATTGGAAAGATAGGCTAAAAGATCCACCCTCAGTTGGTTAGTGTTCTAGGCATGAGCTGAAGCTTTGACCTGACAGTGATTCAAAATGACAGCATCAACCATAGTGTGCCATGAAAACTCAGGACAATCAGCCACCTTTGAAGAATATCCTTGGAATATCTCATCAATCCTCAACTCCAAATGTTGGACATACAAAGAAGCTTGCAATACCACATCTCCGACATACCAAGCCAGATCTTCATCATCTGGAATTAGTAAATCACCCCTCAAATACATATAGGACAGAAGCATCGTATCTGGAGTGACAGAATCTTCAAAAACCATCCTCACTACTTCTATCAGCAAATTAGATGACTAGGCCCCACTCCATCCATCCTCTGGAATAGGTAAATCCATCGTGGAAAGCTTTATATAGAAGACCAACTTCTGTTGTTGATAATGGACAAAAAAGGAATGATCTGGTGGAACATATTCTTGATACTGCTCAAAAGAAGACCATAACAAATCCATGCGAGATTGCAATCTTTCCACCTTGGCTTGAAATAAGGGACATAAGGTAGCTTGTCTCTGAAGAGCTACCAAGTCTGCAGGGGATAAAAGAGAAACTAGTTGCACAGGACTTTGTGTATTAGACCGAGACTGAGCCAACTGATCTTTGAGTTGCTGGATTTGAGCATTGCTCTGGTCTAAGATAGCTGTGGTGGATTTAAACTTCTCTGCTTGGGCAGCTATCACCTCCTTCATCTCTTGACTCTCCTTTTGTAACTTATCCCTCTCCTCTATTACAGCAACCACTTGAGACCTAGCTTCTGCCAACTCAGCTTTCAACTTAGAGATTTCAGCTTTCTGAGATCCACGAGCTTAGTCTGCTGCTCCATTTGCATACAAAGGTCAGAGAATTTCTCCTGAGCAGAGGCTAACTCAGTATTAGTCTTATTCAATTCCTCCTTAGACTGCTGAACTTCATCATAAAATGAAGAATATAATTGCTGGATACATGCAGTCATCGAAAGTTCAATAGAACTCTGGATATCCTTGCACAGGAACGGAATAGCATCTCCTGTTACCAGACGGTGAACATAAGGAATAGTAAGATCTAGCATCCCATCTCTATGGGCTCTGAAAAGATTGGGCGTCTGAAGGAATGGAGGCAAGCTGCTTCAAGACTAGGCAGGAATTGTCACTGGAACTGGAGGAATAGGCATTGACTCAGCCACCCTCTTGAGGCGTTTTCTCTGAATGACAAGGGGAGGAGGAGAACCATCATCCTCAATTATCACTTCATCATCTTCATTATGAGGTGGAGGAGGAACTTCTGGAGGATCAACGGGAGGTAAATGAACTTCCTTTGCAGGGGCAGCATGTAGCAAGAAGACATAGAGGAAGGACCCAAATGTAACATTAGTCACATTTCCTCGAGTAGCTCGGATAAAATGGTGATCCATCTTGGAGAGGAGGTAGGTACTCCAATCAATAGTTATACCTTTCAAAATCATTCGTGAAGCTGTAAACAACTCCTTGTAAAGATAATGAGATGGGGATTTTGCAGGCATGAACCTGTCCTGAAGGAATTGGCATAGCTGTTTCCATAGGGGATTGGAAATCATGGAGACACCCACTCCTGACGTGGTAATGACCTTCTTCGGATCAAGAACATCTTGAGTCTGCTTCTGGAACAGCTTCAAAATATCATCATTGGTGAACAACTGTCTGGCAAAGCAGGGACAGACTCCCCACGATATGGCAGACCAAGAGCCTTGCCTAGACTCTTTGGTGTCAGAAGAACAGTAGTGCCACGGACTGGACCAGACCTCTTACTGTAAGAGGTTAAAAACTCATCACAAATGGTAGGATCATCTGGAACCAGTGGGAAAGAAAGGCTCACGAACTTGGACAAGCCCGCTTTAGCGACAACGTCCGAATCCAGTAACAAAGAATAATCATGGACAGCCAAAGGAACATACTGAATTGGGGGAGGAGTACGAGAGGGCACCATTCAGATGGTTACACACACACACCACAAACACAGACAAACAAAGAGAATGCCTGCAAAGCAACAGACAAAAACCAAGGATAAGATATCAACCAATATGATAAAACGTGACTCAAGCAACTAGCCCCAAGTAGACCACAGCCTAGAAAAAATTCGACATGACCTCTACACATATGCAACCAAAAGCTTCATGCTATGCAACATGCAAATACCCAAATCCCCGTATCAGGCAATAAAGAAAAAAACTACACACCGTTCCCTTAACCGTAACAAAGAAACTTCATGTACTTTGATAATCAGTTTTGACCATGGAGACAACTCCGAAGACTTCACGTACCCATCCCACGAAACGAGTTCATTAAAAAGGGGAAATAAGTGCAGTGAGGGGGAATTAATATAATGAAAGGTTAATTTTAATAAATTATTAAGAAATGGGTGAATTTTTAATTAAGTGATAAACCTTAACAAGAAAACGACGGTTCCTTCTTAAAATTTTAATTACCAATTATTAGATTGGAGCGGTGCATTAACGCAACCTGGACTTCGATACCCAGACTGGGTCTCTAAATGCAAATTCATTTATTAAAAATTAAGGTGATGTGGAGCACTTTTTTGCCAACGCGTGCTCTTGTGATGGCTGGTTGATTTTAATTAAAAATACTAAAGTGCCTCTTAAGCGCACTTAGTGCGTGCTAAGTGAACGGTTGGTTAATTTTAATTAGAAAAATGTTTGTTTGGCACGAGCACGCGTGCCATGGTGGTGTTTAGGATTCATGTTAAAAATTAAACGTGGATTTTGGGGTAGCGAAAAAAAAATTAAAAAATATAAAAGGAAAAATACCTGGAAGTGGATGTATGTGTATGCAATGAATGCGCACTTCTCAATCCCAAAATGTAAGTCAACAATCCAAAAAGAACCAAGGTATCCAGATTTTTCTAAAATTTTCAGTTTGTGTTTGGAATTAAAGAAGATTTTTCATGAATTTAGCATTTAATGAAGTATTTTTTACCATAAAATAATAATGGAATAAAATGGCATATCATTTTTAGCTTAGAAAATATTCCAAAAATAAGCAAAAAAGTTGATGGAATTTTTAAGAATTTTTTTGCAATTAAATTGGAATTTGTACCATTTTTAATGATTTTTTTCATTTTGTGGGTATTTTTAAAAGAATTTTTAATTTTAAAATATTTTGAATTTTTTTTCTAAAATTTGCAATTTAGAAAAATATTGCAATTTACTGCAGAAATATTAAGAAATTTTTAAGATTTTTTTGTAATTTTTGTGAATTTTAATTGATTTTTAATGATTTTTGTTTAAGTTTTCAATGTATTTTTAAGGTTTTCGGGTTTTGGAATTAAAAATCTGGGAATATACCCAGGAATGGACTACGTGTCAGCTGCGTGTGAACAAGCGGCTAGTGCACACCACCTCACCCGCACCCGCACACGAACACAACTATACGCGCACAACTACGCGTTCGTGTGTCAGGGGACTAGGGGCTGAAAAAGGGATCTGCAGGGTGCTGCGTGGTGCTGCAATTTTCGGTTGGTTTCCGCTTGTGTCGTCGGGTGGTTTCTGCAGGTGGGACTGGGGGCTTATGGGGGGTTTTCTGCTGGTGTCTGCGGAGGGGGGAACAGGGGCTTAGAGGGGGGTGGTGGGTAGGATTGTGCCTGGGGGGGAAGGGCAGGGGCGGCCGGGGCATCGAAGGCGGGACGTGAAGGAGGTGGCGGCGGGTCAAAGGGCGCCAGGCGCAGACAGGGCTGGCGGGGACGGCGTGACCCACAAGGAGGCACGGCGAACAGGCAGAAGGCGTGAGGGAGGGCGGCGAACAGGCAGAAGGCGTGAGGGAGGCCCACGAGGAGGGGGGCAGGGCATGTGTCCAGGGCGGGGGCGCCGGTAGGAGAGGAGGGAGGAGAAGAGGAGGAGGGAGAGGGAAGTGGAGATGGAGAAGAGGAGGAGGAGGGAGATGGAGGTGGAGAAGAACACGCAAGGAGGAGAGGGAGATGGAGAGAGGTGGTTGGGGGGGGAAGGGGGCGGGGAGAGAGAAAGGTGGGGGTGGTGTGGATAGGGGAGGGCGCCCGGGGGGTGGGGGGGTGAAAGGGTGCCCGGGGGTGTGGGGGGGATAGGGTGACCATGGGGTGCCCAGGGGAGAAGGGGTGACCATGGGGTGCCCAGGGGAGAAGGGGTGCCCATGGGGTGCTCATAGGAGGAGGGTTGGGGTGGCCAAGGGAAAGGGGTGCCTACCATAAAAGAAAGGCGTACCCCCGTCCTGCGCGCGTGCGCGGGGCGGGGTAAAAAAATTTACCATGATGGGAGCGGAATGGCATCGGGATGGCGATACGGGGCACGCGGACGCGACTGGCGCGTGTGGAGACGCGTGTAATCGAAAATGGGCGTGTTCACGCATGGGACGAGTCGCGTGAAAACACGTAAAAATAAAGAAAAATGAATATCTCCCAATCCAAGCATCGAAACGAAATGTCGTAAAAACAAAAATTGGGCAAGAAGGCAGGGGAAAGACAGGGGAAATGTGCAACAGGGGTTCCGGGGGGTAAAGGGCATTCACATGCAAAAAACGCAAAAAACGGCCCCGAAAATGCAAATGAAAATCAATATTGAAAGATCCGTGGATCGGAATGAGGTGCAGGAAGAAGGAAAAATATGCAAAAGCACGTGCCCGACAATCCTATCTCATCAAAACATGGTGCCGACTGAGATAAGACACGTTCACATGGAAAAAACCCAAAAAACAGACCCGAAAATGGAATCAGAAATTAATATTGGATGAACCGCTAGCCGGAATGACATGCAGTAAAAAGGAAAAAGGTCCATAGGAAGGGGTGGCACAGGATTGTCATGTCAAAACGCAGTTCCGACTGAAGTAGGAGGGGTTCACATGCGAAAAACAGGAAAAATACGTCTGAAAACACATTTAAAAATTAATAAGTAAAAATCCAGAAGTCGAAAGAGGGTGGAGAAAAAAGGAAAAAGGTGGGGGAAGGCGCGATGGACACGATTGTCAAATCAAATTGGAATTCTGATGTAAACAGGGCAGGTTCACATGAAAAAATATCAAAAAGACACACGAAAAAGTCTCGAGAAACCGCAAAAATTAATATTGGACAAACCATGCATCGGAAGGACACGGAGTAAAAAGGAAAAATGTCAAGGAGAAAGTGGTTTCAGGGCTATGACATCAGATCACGGTTCCGTAACAAGAAAAGCGCGTTCACATGGAAAACTGACCAATTTACGCAAAATGCTTCAAAAATTAATAACTCGAGAACTGTGCACCGGAACAAGGGTGGGTAAAAAGGAAAAATGGTCTGTTCAAAGGGATGAACAGGGATATAAGGTTGGATGTGGATTTCAGTGAACGTAGGGTACGTGCACTTGGTAGGACAACAAAATCAGGGGATGAAGAAAAACTGCAAGGGAACAGCCCCGAGGATGGGTGGAAAATGAACGGGTGGAGTGGGAAGGGACCCCAGCAGGGTAAAAGTGAGTCATGGCATACATGCATGAGCAGGTTGAGGCATATGTAGAGGGGTATGTAATGTAGACGCACAGGGACGCGTCCCGACACTTAAGACCTTAACGGACAGGGGTAACCGAGCAACAGGGACCTAGGACCACTAAACAGACCAACCGCTAACGTCCCCACACTTAAAACATGAACGTCACTAAGAAACAGAAGGTGTAGGGTTAGAAAAACTTGGCCCATGTTGTCGAGAATCAAGGTTGATTGTCGATGGCACGTCCTGTGTCATTGTCGGCTGCTGTAGGAGGTACCAAGGTATCTTCACAGCACACGTCCTTCGTGGCAGGGACCATGCGGCAGCACCCAAGGAGGTAGCTGGTTGAAGAAATCGTAGGAAAGTCGCCGATGATGAGAAATGTTGCACTCAACTTACAATCACTCATATGGAATGAAAGAACAATCACTCGCCCCATGACTAATATCACTTGAGGAATAATGATTGAAACCCATATCTCGTACCCGGTTTAGGAATCAACAAGGGAATAGTGCAGAGGGAGTATGCCAGGGTGCACAGTTGATGGTGCATTAGTGCGTCCAACTCGTCTGGCATAAGTGCAAGGAGGAAGGCAAGGGAGCCTTACAGTGCAGTGTACAGAACAGGGTGATGTGTCCTATGATGACAGTAGAGACCCACCCCGAGGGTGCATAGGGAAATGGGAACGTACCTGACTCCAAGTTTCGTAATATCCCTCAATCTCACCTCTCAATGAGTGATTGAGGAAACACCAGTCACACTCAACCCACCCTCTGTCTCACGCTCTATTGATAGATAAAGGAGGGCAACCATGTCCTGAAACCCATTGATGTAATCCTCACGGTCACTTGTGCAGAGGTTGTATGCCTTGTGCCCATTTGATGGTGCAACTGTGCATCCCGCCCTGTGCTGGCATACGGTGCGAGAAGGAAGGCCAGGGAGCCTTATGGTGCAGTGCATAGAAACAGATCGTGCTTTGTGCATTGAGAGGCCCATCCCGTGCGTGCAACACTTCATTCACACTTCTCACCTCGCATTTGATTTGAAGGGAAAGACTGGTCACTCGCCCCACCCTCTGTCTCACGCTTTGTTGATAATTACAGAGGGCAACCCATACTCACTTCCCCATCCGGTTAGGATGAACGCTCGCATCACTCGATTGTTTGTCGATGAAGATCGTTGTCAGTTGTTGAAGAGGCATACCTAGGGAGGTAGCCATCAGATCTGGTACTTCAATTGGTTGTAGAAAAGATCGTCTGCGAAAGGGGACAGACAGATTGATGAAGTTGCAGAGATAGCGCACCAAGGGAGGTGGCTTCAAATTTCTCTGGACAATTCTCTGCTGGTGAGTCAGTTATCCTGAACTGCGGGGTGTTACCACCTTTTCCACAGCCAGCTTCCCTCCCAAGGGTGTTGACCACCTTTTCTTGGAGCGAGGCTTGCTATGACAGGGAATTTCTTCCTTTTCTCCCATAACAGTTTTCTTTTTTCTTTTCTTTTCTTTTTTTCTTTTTTTTCCTTTTTTTGTTTTTTTTGTTTTGTTGTTGTTTTTTTTTCCTTTTTTTTTCTCCTACTCCCGAGGGTGTCTCCACCTTTTCTCGAAGAATAGGTCGGCATGACAGGGACCGAAGTCCTTTTCTCCCATGACCGATTTGTATATATATATATATATATATATATATATATATATATATATATATATATATGTTTCGAATTAAGCAAGGGAATGGTGGAAATATCATTTTTCAGAACCAACCTCACCACTGCCGCTGGTGGAAAATAGAGGATAAGAGATCAAGGCTGGAAAGTGGGGCTGAGGGGACAGGGGGTTGTGTCCATCTCATTAGGAGTGGCTGAAGAACTGCTATCAGAAGTAGCATCATAAGAGTGATAGTGCTACGCCAACGAGGGAAAGGATCAGGTGACCATGATTATCAAGATCCCCAAGGAGGGAAGTATTTCTTCAGGCGATATCCATTGATCAGGAAGGGATCATCAGAGGCATCAACGGTCTGCACTTGGACAGAGCCATTAGGGTTGACGGCAAGTACCTTATATGGGCCCATCCAACGTTGTTACAGCTTGCCAGGAAACTTGCCAAATCGTGAATCATAGGCTTCTTTGAACTCCTTGTGCTTGATGAAGCTATCATGGTAAGCCTTACGTCGAGCTTGCGTGGCTTCCATGCACTGTAGAGCCATCCTGCGAGTTTTGTCCAAACATTCCAGGTGCAGGAGATGGCGTTGCAGTGAATCATCGTCCCCCAAACACTCTTTGATAGCCACTCGCAAAGAGGGCAATTCTAATTCAACAGGGAAAATAGCTTCTGTACCATACACCAGCTGGAAGGGTGTTTGTCCTGTTGCTGCTTTATGGGAGGTTCTGTATACCCAGAGGGCCTCTGTAAGTCAATCATCCCAATCCCGATGATGTGTGGCAATTGTTCGTGTCAGGATTGAGCAGAGGATGCGATTTGTGACTTCAACTTGGCCGTTGGCTCTGGGGTAATAAGGAGTGGACTTGCGATGGCGGATCTTATACAACTCTGTCAACTCTTCCATAACTTTATTAATGAAATGAGTGCCTCTGTCACTTACCAGCTCTAGGGGATTGCCAAAACAGGTGATGATATTCTCGTACATGAACAGGGCCACGCTATTACCATCATCCCACTTCAGGTCTTTAGCTTCACACCACTTTGTGGCATAATCCGTACATACGAGGATGTATCTATTCTGCTTCCTTCTAGTGGGAGGATCGATTGGGCCTACGAAGTCGATGCCCCACGTCTCAAACAGCTTCAAAGGAAGGATAGGTTGCAGTGGCATAGCACTTGTTTTGGCGGGTTTCCCCATTCGCTGACAAGCATCACATCGCTTGCAGTAATCACGGGCATCCTTATGAATGGTCGGCCACCAGTATCCTGCGAGCAGAGCCTTCCTGGCTGTGGCTTCTCCTGCAAAGTGGCCTCCACATGGCTCGTCATGGCAAGCCTTCAAAACAATCCCAATCTCATCTCCTGTAACACATCTTCTAAGCACTTCATCTTTGCCTTTCTTGTATAGTACACCGCCTAACAGGGTGTAGGGGGCTGATTCTAACAGAAGCTTCTTCATTTCTCGACTAGAAATGCCAAGAGGGTACTGTTGGGTTGCCAGCAGATTGGCAATGTCTGCATACCAGGGGGTTATAGTTTCTACCAGGAATAGGGAAGCATCAGGGAGGTCTGGATCATCCTGCTCCTCATCTGCAATTTGTGGGATACGCGACAGATGATCAGCCATAACATGGGAACAACCAGGCTTAGTAATCACCTCAAAGTCGAACTCCTGGAATAGAAGGAGCCATCTCATCATTCGTCCTTTCACGTCTGCTTTGTTCATCAGGAAGGACAAGGCCTCGTGATCCACATAAAATTTAAAGTGGGTAGACAGCAGATAGTGGCAGAACTTCTCTAGGGCAAACACCATTGCCAAGCACTCCAGCTCTGCCACTATGTAGTTCCATTCCCTATCAGTGACTTTTCGGCTTGCATAATAGATGGGTTGATCTAATTTCGAGGGGCCCTTTTGACATAGGACAGCACCTAGCCCTTCAACTGATGCATCAGTATGTACATGGAACTCCTTCGTCCAGTCAGGAGGTTGCTGAATGGGTGCCTCAATCAGACACTGCTTCAGAGTGTTGAAGGCTGTGTCACATTCCTCCGTCCAAATAAACTCTGCATCTTTTCTCAGAAGCTTGTGCAAGGAGGTTGCCTTTGTTGCAAAATGGGCTATGAACCTTCTATAGTAACCCACATGGCCTAGGAATCCCCTCAACTGTTTGAGGTTGGTGGGTGCTATCAAAGCTATAATCTTCTCGATCTTTGCAGGGTCTGTTGATATCCCTTGTGCAGAGACAATGTGGCCCAACAAAACTCCAAAAGAGATCCCAAAGATGCATTTGTTGGGGTTGAGGGAAATCCCATACTCCTAGCATCGGTCAAAGCATTGTTCCAGGTGTCCCCAGTGTTCACAGATCAAACTATAGACACAGAAGTCATCCAAATATACCTCAATAAAGTCGTGCAGATGATTTTGGAATGCGGCCATCATGACTCGCTGGAGGGTAGCGGGGGCATTGCAGAGTCCAAACGGCATCACTCGGTAAGCGTAGGTCCCCCATTCTGTGGTGAAGGTTATTTTGGATTGGTCTTCTTCTGCTATCTGCACTTGGTTATATCCACTGAATCCATCCAGAAGGGAATAAAGCTCATGTCCTGCCACTGTGTCCAACAGTTGGTTTGTGAAAGGGATAGGAAAGTGATCCTTCTTGGTCTTGGAATTCAACTTGCGGAAATCCACACATATACGAAGCTTGCCATTCTTCTTGGGTACAACCACGATGGGTGAAACCCATTCACTATTTGCCACTGGATAGATGAACTCGGCTTCCAGAAGCTTCAGCAGCTCTGCTTTCACCAATGTGGAATAATTCGGGTTCATTCGCCTCTGTCGTTGCCGTACTGGCTTGGCATCAGGCTCCAAATCAATATGATGCTGACATATTGTGGGGTCAATCCCCTTTAGGTCTTTGTGGGACCACGCAAACACGTCCAAATTCTCTTTCAACAAGTTGTACAAAGTTGACAACTCCTCTTCTGGTAGGCTGCTACCCCCCTTCAAATGGCGTTCAGTGCCATCTGCATCTACAAAGGTTAACTGCCTTTCACCTTCTACTTCACGAATGAAGGTCCCACGGACGGCTTCTGGGTACAAATCCGACTCCTTCAAGGGGGTGGTATCCTCTTCTGATGTCCCACTAGAACCAACTTCTTCTTTTGGTGGAGACTTAGGTTGCCTCTTGAGATGTTGAAATGGGATTAGAGCCGTTTCGGGTTTGGTTTCAAGATTAGTTACCTCTTAGCTTGAAGACTCATCTTCTGATGACACGTCCAGGAACGTCACATAACAGGGACCCTTTGATGCCTGTTGGAATCGTGAGACTGGTGCTTGTTTGCACGGTGCATCATCATCATCATCAATATCTTTCTTTGGCAAGGATGGTTGCGGACGACAAGAGCCACTACTGAAAGACGGCTTATTCTTCTTAACCCATTTCTTATAAAGATTTTGCATATGAGAAGATCCATTTACCAAACCAGATGGTACCATCGCCATTCTGTCCCACAGCATGAGCTCGTCTGCTTTCGATGCTTCTGGAACTTCTTCTTCATATGTATCCTCTTCAGGTGGGATAGACTCTTCCATCTTGCTTTCATAACCTTCTTCTTCCATATCCTCTCCATCCTCTTCTGTCTCTGTCTCTATCTCTGTCTCTGTAGGAGCTCTGTAAGAGAAGAACAGGTTCTCTGATTCATCTTCTGCCTCTGTCTCTGTCTCTGTCTCTCTGGCTCTATCTCTATCTCTGTCTCTATAGGAGCTCTGTAAGAGAAGAACATGTTCTCTGTTTCATCTTCTATCTATGTCTCTGGCTCTGCTATGGCCATGTAATAGGGAGAGCAGTACATCCATGCTTCTATCTCACTGTCAAAAGTGATTTCGGAAATCGTTCTTGGTTCAGGCAGGAAGTATTCACCCATTGATAATGGCTTTGCATCTTTTGGAAGTTGGCTTACAGTATCCATTGTTAAGGCACGTGCCACTATTTTCTTGGGAAGGATCTGTTTGACAGCACCTTCATCTGCTGACGTTCCATCTGTAGCCTCATCAGGGGTGTCAAAAGATAATTCCAAGGAAGTGGATCCATGTCCTTTTTGAGCACCATATAGCTTCAGCACCACTTTATTAGGTCCTCTACCCAAGGTCAAGGTTCCTTTGAACCAATCCGTCCTTGCTCTGGCTTCAAAAAGCCATGGTCTGCCCAGTAATAGGGGGTAGAATGTACCATAAGAGTTTGGCTTCACCACCAAATAGGTTAGCCAATAATCTCTTCCAGCCACTGTAGTCTTCACATACGGGAGAATGCCCAAAGGCTTGATTCTGCTCTGATCTGCCAGTCTGATGAGCCATTGGGTTGGTTGCACACCTTGTAGGCCTAGATCCTTCATTGTCACATCTGTCATAATGTTCATTGATGAACCACCATCAATTAGTGCATTTGCAATAAAGTAGCCTTCTATCCACACGCCAGTCTCTGGGGTACCCAGATCTAGGAAGACGTTAGCCACGTCCACTTCTTTTACAGGCTCTGGAGCTTTGTTGGACTTTGTTGCTGTTGAGGGAGCAATCCTTAAGCCACGTCTTCTGGTCAGTATACTTTTGAACCTTGTTCGGCAACTGGGAGACAACATCAATAATTGTCGGAATGTGAGGTTTGGTTTAAAGGTATCTAGATCTCTAACCATATCATATTCCTTAATAGGATCCACTGGCTTCTCTAACCGGTTAGGGAATGGGGCAACACCCATTTTCATTTTCCGTTTTTCTTTCAACAGGGGCATCATGGGGCCTTCTTCTGCCACTTGCGGCACTTCCTCCTCTTCTATCTCCTGGACCTCTGGTCCTATATCTGGACCTATCTATGTGACTCTCTGTGGCACTGTGGTGCTCTGTACCGCAATGTCAGGCTCTGTTCTGTTCTGTTCTTCTGTTGGAAGATTGAACTTCACTGTTCTGGCAGGAGGATTGTTTTCTTTCTGGATAGGTGGTTCCTTCTTCTTTACACGCGTGATGGCAGCAACTTCCAATTCCACTAAATTGGAGGTAGGCTCTTGGGCCTTGGCCGGACTATCAGTAGCACTGTTTTTCACTGGGGCTGGGCTTGGACAGTCTTTTGCAGTGTGGCCTTCTCCTTTGCATCGACTGCATAAGGGCTTGTAATCCACTGACCTTCTGGGATTTGGACAATTTGGTGAAATGTGTCCATTTTCTCCACATTTGTAACACTCCACTTCTGATCTCTGACCACCGCCAGACTGTCTTCCTCTGTAACTTTGTGAGGGAAACCTCCTTGGACCGAAATTAGGACCAAACTCTCTAGGCTTGGGTCCAATATCCTGTGTTGTCATTTTGGATTCCAGCAAGTTGAATCTTGCATCTTCTTCCTTCCTTCTCCTATCATGCATCTCCTTCAGAGAGAAAATATCCTCTATATGGTTCTTCCACAAATAGTAGGAACAGAAAGCTCCAGGGATGGTTGGTTTTCGTGTACATTCAGTGGCTAAATGGCCTGTTTGGTGACACTTACCACACCAAGTATTTGACTGCATCACATCTCTTCCTGCTCCTGCAACGTTGGATATGCTAGCGGTATTCACTTTCAGCGCTTGCAACTGCTCTGTAATCACATCCATCAACTCCTTTTTGATATTTGCAACTGAGTTGGATAAATAATCCTTCAAGCTTTCTCCTCCTGAGGCACTGGCAGTAGGGTTTTGAGAAGTCTCTGTAATCACTGCATAAACAGTTTGGGCGGGTGCAGAGGGGTCTCTATTCTGATTCTGATTCAGAGCTCCTGTTTGAACTATTGGCTGTTGGCTCTAGTTGGTAGAGTTCCACTGTTGCTGATTTGGCATTGGGGAAATTGGTTGGGACCATTGTTGTTGTGGTTGAACCATCATTTGAGGCATTGATTGTGGCCACTGTGGATTTGGTGCACTGTACTGTGATACTGGGGGCATCTGTGGATAGGGGTAGGGGACTGTTCCTGGGACTGCATTTGGTGGGTACATCATTCCTGGCATCAGAGGAGGTAGGACTCCTCTTCCTGGATTCATTGCCAATCTAGCTTCCACTTCATCGTATAGTCTTGCACCTTCGGTTGCAGCTTGCAGTGTGGCTGGTCTTTGCAGCTCCACAAACTTACGGACTTCTGGTTGTAATCCTCTGAGAAACACCCCCTTCTGAATGCCATCATCTAGATTATGGTTAGTCCATCTCTTCAAGATGGATTCCATTCGTGAGACATAAGCTTCTACTCTTTCTCCAGAGGACTGACTTAAATTCATAAATTCCTCTCGCATCCGCTCTTCAAAACCTTCACGCCTGAATTTAGTGAGGAAGGCCAACTTCAGGTCGTCCCATGTGCCAAAAGTTCCTGCTGCTTATCTCTCATACCACTGAAACGCCGCGCCCTTGAAAGTGGCGGGGAATATTGCTAACCAATGCTCAGGGGTTCTGGCATTGTTAGCCACACATGCTACCATAAACTCTGCTACATGAAGATCGGGGTCTTCATTGTACTCTCTCTAAAAAACTGGCACAATGGAACTACATTCGCTGGCCTGTCATCAATATTTCCAGGACGGATCTGGCTTGGAAGTGGACCTCCAGCAGGAGGAGGAAGGGCTTGATGTGCCATTGGGACTTCTGTAAAGAGTTCCGCAAGGGCGTCAAAGGCGACTTCTACTGCGAGCTCGTTCTCAGCTTTGATTTTTGCTTTCTCTCTTCTCACGTACCTCTGGACTCGTTCTAACGCTTGCCTCTTTATTGCGTCATTCATCAGGGGGTTGGCTCCACTATGTTGTTAGTGCTCCACAGAGGGATAACAGAAGGCTTCAGTCTCTGGAGGACTCTCTTGCCAACATTTCTTCTACTTCTTCCTTTTCAACGTCTCTGAATTCTACTTTCATGCCACTGCACAGAGGAAGGTATTCGGTTATGAAGGTGTCAAAATGCATACGTCTAAGCATTGTAGTGGTGCCATTATCATAGTAATGCCAGCTTCTGATGGTTTCAACAGTGTATGTTGTGAAAAACACTCTGTCTACCAACTTCCAGTGGGTTTCCAATTGAACAAACAAAAGATTGTCAGAACACCAAGCATCCCACGTATCTTGCTGTTGAGAATCCACGAACAAATTCCAACTCTTTTCCTTCTTGTCTTTGTGAACCTCTACAGACCAAGACTCCTGAAGATTCTTCACAATCTCCCACTTGATGATGTCTGGAAACTTCTCAATGAATGCCAAATCTTCCATGGATGGTCATTCTCTCTGTTTCTGCTCTTCAGTTTATTCCCAAACAGTTTGCCACTAAGATGCAAGTTTCTGCTGCTTCAACATGAAGAGGAAACTGTCTACCACATAGAGCATGCATCATGATGGTGATGTGTTTCCGCCATTGTGGGATGAAATTCTTGTGGAAAGTGGCTTTGATTATGAGAAATTCCAACTCTTCAGTGGAAGAAGGAACTTTACAAACATCCATTGAATTCTTCTCTTCTTGGCAATGCCATTTCCTTCATTTTCAGCCTCTTTTGGTGCTTGTTGATGGCAAGGTTCCCCGGCTGCACACCAAAAACATGGAGCCCCAAGAGGAACACCAAGGAAAAAGGGAATTATCTTGCAAGAAAATCTATCTTGTAACATCAACAAGCTTTTTTATTAGGGTTTATATGATCACAATGAAGAAAAGAACACCAGGCACAACAAATCTTCATGCAGCATCATGTAGATCTCCCACGGATTTGATAGAATCAACCATATTCTTCAATATCTTCATAAAATACATCAATAGAACAAAGAAAGTAAAGGAATACACTATCTTTGAATGGAAATACATCACATAGTATTCATCTTCAATATCTTCATAGTCTTCTCTCTCAATCTCTCATATACAATCACACTATTTTGATAGATTTGATTATCTCTGACTCTCTCTCTCTCTCTCTCTCCATCAATAGTACATCATATCCTCACTAAAATCACTCAATAATAACTCACAATAATCCTTATTAGGTCGTGGATACACCTCCCAAGAGGTATGTCTGATATGAAGAGGCACTAGAGCCACTACAGTGTCTTTTCATAGCTCACCACTGTCACTTCACTCTAGTCTTTACTTGAGTCTTCAGCATCTAATTCTTTGACTTCTTTTAGCTCTTTTGAACTTGTATTCACCTATTTCCAAGGCTAGAAAACTTTCCCAATCTACACTCTCATCCAACAGAACACATACAGAAGCATACGGAAGGTCTACATAAGCTCATCAGAAGCTCATCAGAGAGTTACAGAAGGTCAACAGAAAGCATCAGAACCACATAACTCATACCAAAACCATTCCAAACCATCAAAAATCACTCAATAAGCTTCCAAACAATCTCAAACCCTATCAATCAATACTCCATCCCTGCTTAAAGAGAGAAAATAGAACAAAACAGAAGCTCAACAGAAGCTATCAGGACCAAACAGAACATATCAGAACATCATCAGAACTTCACATCTCTACTAATAAATATCATGAGCTTAATAAAACCATTCCAACCTATCCAAAACACTCTCAAACCACTTCCAAACCAATCAATCATCTCATAAAATCAACCATTCAGCTCCCAAAAACAATAAAAATCAGCCAAAAAATAGGTCATTTCAACACTCAACATTGAGCTCCCACTTCATTTTGGTTCTGTTTTTCGGGACTAATGGATTTAAGCTTGAGCACTTGTGTGCTTCAAATCGAGTGTCAAAGTAGGGTTTCATCCCCGAACCAATGCTTGATATAGATAGGATATTTGGGTTTTTAATCTTCAAGACAAGTAAATGTTGAGAAATAACAAATGATGTATGCTCTAGGAAAAGGTGTCCTAAATCCCATATGCACAGTGAGGAGAGAGGAGAAACTGAAAAGCTATAAAATCATGTACTTGGTTCATCTTTCAAGACAATTTTTATGATGCTTTATACTTTCACTTAGTATCTTATCTGTGTTAATTCATTACACAAGATTTTCTTTATGAGTCCAAGTTAATCTATCTTGGAACCTAATTTACTTGTGTAACAGCCGGTCTCTCTTGGTCTATGACAACATGAACATAGTCTTCATTTTCCAACCTCCATAGCTACCATGCTCTAGATCCGTGGTCTTTAATATGGTATCAGAGCCCATTCAAGCATGGATTAGCTCATCTCCATATCCTCTTAGCTTAAGTTGAGTGGTGGATCTCATCTCTAACTTCATTTATATTCCTACCTTCAATAAGGCTTCCATGGCAGCCATAGCCAATAGTACATTGTCAGCTTGAAGCTTCTATATCTATCTCCACAGGCCAAATTCCTCTAGAATTCCTTCTAGAGAAGTGTTTCTTTGCTTCTAGAGCTCCTCTCTTGCACCTCAATTAGTGACATTGTGCAGCTATAGCCTCAGCATTGCATGCCTTCAAAGTTGCTGCCATATCTATATCTGTGGACAACAACACCTACCTTGGAGGAGCTGCATCTCCACATACAGGCTAGATCTTCCCAAGCTCCCTTCTAAAGAAACATTCCTCAACTCCTTGCATGCTTTCCTGGTATATCAAAGTGTGACATTGGTATATATAGAGCCTGGCATTTCGAAAAAATTGATGTCGCTACTACCAAGAACTACACCGTTCTCAGATCGTACGATTGTGCTTGTAGCATGAGGTGCAATCTAGGCGGCCATCATAGGGCAATTGAAGCCCATCACTTAAGCTCTCTTCTCATAAAAAAACCTCTAGAAATGATAGTGTATATAGTCCACGCAGATTGAAAAACCAGGCCCATGTCTTGGAACCCTAACTGGCAACCATAGCTAAAGCTTGAAAACTTGATTTTTTCTCAGTGTTCCTCCTCCTAAAGCCTCTACCAATCAAACCTACTCAGATTCCAACAAAATTTCCTCTCCAAGCCAACAAGAAAAAGCTTCAAGAAGAAGATTAAGCATCAATGGCCAACATTGAACTCCAAGATTGTATCTCCTTGATAATCATACAATGTTGTTGAACACTAATCATCCTGTGTCTATTAACACATTGATACAACTTCTTTGCTGGTTCTTTGAAGCTGATTGCTAATGGTCAAAAATGGAAAATCTTGAGCAAATATTAAAGTTTAATGGGGAAGTAATTCATGCCTAGAAGGAGAAGACCATGTACCACCTTATGTAGAAAGATTTGTGGGATTTGTTTGAAGATGAAGAGGAAGTTGCAGATGATAAGAAAGAAGATGTTTCAGAAGAATAGCCTAAAACAAAGGCATGGAAGAAGATGAACAACAAAGCTCTAGGTATTATTTCTTGGGGTCTATCAATTGATGTACTACATCACATCTCTAGCATCAGGGATGCAAAGAAGGCATGGGAAGAACTTGATGAAATCTTTGGTACACAAGCAAAGAACTCAAAAGTAAAATTACTTATGCAGTTTTATAACTTGGATGTAAAAGACAATTCATCTATGACTGTACACATCAATAAGTTCAAGAGCCTTAAAACTTAGCTAGCAACTCTTAAAAAGAACATTGATGAGGATGAGGCAATAGCAGTGCTACTTGCCTGTGTTAATCATGAATTGTATGAGAACCTTGTTTCAACACTAAGTAATGTTCCCAATCTCTCACTCAAAGACATTGAGCACTCACTACTTGATGGAGAAAGCAAATTTAAAAGCAAAGATGTAAAAGAGACTAGCTCAAGGGAAAATCTCTTATACACCAAAGGAGCTATTGGACCCAAGGGAAGAGGTCGAGGATTCAACACTAACAACAAAAGTTGGATGACATGTCATTATTGTGGTAAGACTGGCCATATAGCCAGTGAATGTTTTCACAAGAAAAGAGCAGAGCAAATGTAGAATGACCACCACCAAAACCAATTCATGAATGAAGAAGAAGAAGCAGATGCTTCTGCTACCATCAAAAACTCTCTGACAGATTGTTCTAAGGAATTTGTTTCCCATAGTGGATGTAAAAACCCTACCAAGATGTAAATTTTCAAGCCTTAACTTCACTAGGCTGCCAAAGAGCTAGTCTCCTGGTCCATGTACACATGTAGGGGGGGGGGCAAAAACCAGCAAGGGTAGATACTCATCATTTGAGGGCGGGTGTCAAGATTATGGGAGAGAAGGAAGGAGTCTCACTTGAAGCTTTCTTGCTTGCACAATGGGGGAATACACGCAAGGGTGGAGGCTGAAAACAGTTTTCCTCTTCTTAGTTGTGTAAGCCAAAAGAACACTCGTACAAAGAAATAAAAGAACCCTATATATGGGTCTCAACCAAACTCAACTAACTAAGGTGGCATACTAACTGAGCCATGAACTAGAGTAGATAAGGATACCTATCATGTAGCTATTATTCATGGGCGGTGTACCAACCGCATCTGCAAACTGACAAGTCGGTGACATAAATAGACAACGGTCACCCTGGCGTATCATGAGTGGAGCTCGATATCTCAACACTCCCCCTCGAGCTCAATCCCAATTCCTGCACACCAAGCAGGTCTCTGAACTTGCGTAGCTTCTCTGCGCCCAATGCCTTCATGAATATGTCAGCTACCTGATCCTCTATGCTGACATAAACTAGATCAATAAGACCTAGTAAAACCCTCTCTCGCACATAGTGATAATGCACCTCAATGTGCTTTGTTCTAGCATGATAGACTGGGTTATTTGCCAAGTGTATACTAATCATGTTGTCACAATAAATGACAACTGGCCCATCTTTAGACTGATGCATATCATAAAGTAGCTTATACAACCAAGCTACCTCACATGCAGCCATTGCTGCACCCCTGTACTCAGCCTCTGTGCTCGACAAGACAACTGTAGGCTGTTTCTTGCTACTCCAAGTGACTGCAGCACTCCCAAAAGAGAACACATATCCACTGGTAGATCATCTATAAGAAATACTACCAGCCCAATCAGCATCAGTGTATCCATGTAATTGTATCTGAACCCCAATCTCATAAAATAGTCCATACTGCAATGTGGACTTCATATACTTGAGTATGCGTCTAGCCGCATCCAAATGTGGTTTCCTTGGAGCTTGCATAAACTGACTTACCAATCCAACAACATAGCTCAAATCTGGCCTCGTAATAGTCATATAAATCAAACTTCCTACTATGCGTCTGTACATAGTAGGGTCTTCTAGAAGCTCACCTGCATCTGTGCTCAGCTTCACATTCTGCTCCAAAGGAACTGAAATAGGCTTACAGCCTGTCATCCCATATTTGGACAGCATGTCCAATCCATACTGCCTCTGCAAGAGCTGTATCCCACTTGGTGATCTAATCACCTCAATGCCCAAGAAATAACGCAGCTCTCCCAAATCCTTCATCTCAAACTTCTGCTTCAATAGCATTTTCACATGAAGGATATCTTCATCAATGTCACCTGTCATAATCAAATCATCAACATAAATGACAAGTAGCATAATACCTTTCTCTCTTTTTCTCACATAAAGTGAGAAATCTGCCTTGGAAATATGAAAGCCAATAGTGACAAGATATTGTCCCATCTTGTCAGACCATGCTCTAGGTGCTTGCTTCAAGCCATACAAGGCTTTCTTCAACGTGCAAACAAACTCAGGATGAACAGCATGCACATAACCTGGTGGTTGCTCCATATAGACCTCTTCTTGCAAATCACCATGCAAGAAGGCATTCTTTACATCCATCTGATGTAAAGACCATCCCTTTGATGCAGCCATAGCAATGATTGCTCTTATGGTTTCCATCCTTGCAACCGGATTGAATGTTTCTTCATAGTCAATGCCATATGTTTGTGCATACCCCTTGACTACTAATCTTGCCTTGTATCTGTTCACAGGACCATCTGCATTGTGCTTCACCTTATAAACCCACTTACAGCCAATTGCATTTTTACCTTTAGGCAAAGGTACCAATTCCCATGTAGCATTTGCTTCCAAGGCATCCATTTCTTCATCCATGGCTTTCTCCCATTTTTCTTTTCCCATGGCTTGCTCAAAAGACGTGGGTTCTGGTTCCTGTATCACTTTGACCATATATGCATAGTGAATGGCTGTAAATCCATCATATTTCAGCCTATCCACAGGATACCTAGCTCTCGTAGACCTGCGCAAAGTAGGTTCACTCCCAGGTGCTCTCAAAACATCCCTGGTCTTCCTTACTCCAGGTGTAACAATAGAAGGAATACCCAACTCATCATCAATGCTCTGTTCTGAGCCACTGGATTCACCATCCACATAAGAGTGACTTGCATTCACATCAAACATGGGCTGATCAACCTTCTCTTTTCCTTTTCGTGATACCTGCATACCACTATCTGCATTGCTTTGAGAAGATTCTCCTGATCTCAATCTGCCTGTCCATGGCAAAGAATGTGAACCACTGCTAGAGGACGCTCCAGGTCTACTAATATTTTGTGACTGCTGCTGTGAATTCTGTGCAGCATCACCATTTTGTGCATCTACATCATCAATCACATTTACTGGTTTATACAAACTACTCATCTCATCAAAAACAACATCTTTGCTCACTGTAAACTTACAAGTAGAAGGGTTATAGCATCTATACCCTTTTTGCTGCAGAGAGTAACCAATAAAGATGCACTTCTCAGCTTTTGGATCCAACTTGGATCTCAACTCATCTGGCACATGTACATAGGCAATGCAACCAAAAATTTTCAAATGAGAAATATCTGGTTTCCTACCAGTATACCTCTCCTCTGGAGTCATTCCATGTATTACTGCAGTGGGAGTCCTATTCATTATGTAGACTGCTGTAGACTGCTTCAGCCCAATAAAAATCTGGCAAGTCTTTTTCATTGAGCATGGCACGAGATACCTCTCCAATATGCCTATTTTTCCTTTCTGCAATTCCATTTTGTTGTGGGGTATGACTGCATGAATATTGCTGCTTTATGCCATGCTCCTGCAGGAACCTTGCAAACTCATTTGAGAGGTACTCTCCCCCTCTATCTGACCTTAGGCATTTTATTTGCAGGCCTGTTTCTTTTTCAACCATAGCTTTAAGGGTTTTGAAATGCCCAAAAACTTCACTTTTCTTTTTCATAAAATACATCCAAACTTTTCTGCTATAGTCATCAATAAAAGTGACAAAATAATGACAGCATCCAAGAGATGCAGCTTTAGTAGTCCACACATCAGAGTGGATTAATTCCAATGGCTTCTCACTCTCTTGAACATGTCTAGGAAATGGTTTCCTTGCCTGTTTTCCAAACTGACAGGCTTCACATACCTTATGCATTTCTGCAACCTTGAATTTAGGCAAACCTGCAACAATATTTTGGGCTTGCATTGATTTAAGTCGCTGTACATTAACATGACCAATGCGTTTATGCCAGATATCAATATCAGCAACTACACCGGTCCCATGTGCAAACATTGCTGCACTCAATTCAGACATGTCTGCATCCAATGTAAACATTCTGCCCTTCTTCTTTTCTTTTGCTATCAAGCGACCTTTATTTTTCATATCCTCAACAAAGCATCCATTGTAAAATATTACACGGCGCAGCGAACAGAATCTGAGAAAGAGATAGAGAGTACACAACAGATAAGAGGAGAATCAATAAATTCTTTAACTCCAAATAACTGATACAAAGATGGCTCTGTCCACCCGTGCGCTTCCACTGTGTGAAGCTTAGATGGCGATCTAGACAGAAGATAGGTGAAGAGCTTAAGGCTAGCTGGAATAATAACTCTGACTGGGTGAAAGATTAGTGAAAGATGGCTGCGAAGGGGTTTAGCTTTTATAGCCCACGAAGGTCGTTAGGTTGGCCTGCTCACTGACCTACCATATGAGCCTCCACTAGTCGGCCAGGGAATATTCCAGGGAATATTCCCTTTACCATCGGGCCGGGGGCGCTACCCCCGGACCCCCCAGCCAGGGGCCGCTTCCACGGCCCCCGGACCCCACAATAGGGGCCCCTTTTAACTCCCTTACACCGCAACTCGATGCAATGCGCCTCGAGTTGCTACTAGCTTAACCACTCCGTCTAACCCAAAGATTAGACCCACAACAGTCACCTTTTTGCCATCCAGTCACATAGAACTCATCTGATATACAAGTCAGGACTCAACCAATGTCCGGGCTCACATTTGGCTTCTCCTCATAATGGGGGCCTTACAACTTTGAGGACCATGGATCATTGGTAGCACCTAATGAGGGTGGGGCATTGATCATATCTAACACCCCCCCTCAATGTCCACCCATAGGTGAACTATCTCCTCGTCCCAATGCCGAGTCTCTGAAGATGAACTTGAAGCAGATCCTTCGTAAGTGCTTTGGTGAAGATATCTGCTCCATTCTCCTCTGTTGGATAGTAGACCAATTCCACTAGTATCCCATCCTCCATCAAATCACGCACATAGTGATATTGGATCTCTATATGTTTGGTGCGTGCATGAAACACTGGATTTTTGGCAATGGCGATGCAACTCTGATTGTCACATCTCAGCACAGTTGGTTCTTCATCCTGCACTCCCATATGCCATAGAATCCTTCTCAACCATACGGCCTCACATGCAGCAAAACAAGCTACCTTGTACTCTGCTTCGGTAGAAGACAATGCCACTGTTGGTTGCTTCTTACTAATCCAAGAGAAAATTCCTGAACCCAAAGAGAAAAAATAACCAGAAACTGACTTCCTGGAATCAATGTCTCCTGCCCAATCTGAGTCACAATTCCCCACAAGAGAGGTTCCGAAACTGTATGTGATACCATAGTCAAGAGTTTTCTTCAAGTATTTGAGCACCCGCATCCCAGCCTTCCAATGACTCTCATGAGGTTTGTTTGAGAACCTGCTCAAAACACCAACGTCAAAACTGATATCTGGTCTGGTGTTACACAAGTAGATCAGACTGCCGACCAACCTCCTATACCTCCCAATGTCTGCTAGTGCTGATGTATCCTCGACGGATAACTTTGCATTCACCTCCATAGGTGTAGCTATCTCCTTGCACTCGGTCATGCCAAATGCCTTCAAGATCTCCCATGCATACTTCTTCTAAGAGATGAAGATCTTTCCTGGCTCTTGCCAGACTTCAATCCCCAAACAATAGTGCAGCAAGCCCAAGTCTATCATTTCAAACTCAGAACTCAAAGCCTTTCGAGTTTGGTTGATCATATCTTCATAGTCACCTGTAATAAGAAGGTCGTCCACATATAGAACAATCACTACAGACTTTTTACCATCCCTATAAACATACAAGTTAGCATCTGAGGCACATCTTTTGAATTTTAGGTTTAAAAAGAACCTATCTATCCGCTGGTACCATGCTCTGGGGGCTTGTTTCAGCCCATACAATGCCTTCTTCAGTTTACACACTTTGTTCTCAGAATGGGGGGCCTCAAACCCTGGTGGCTGAGCCACGCACACCTCCTCCTTGAGGTCACCATTTAAGAACGCTGACTTAACATCCATTTGGTACACTGGCCACTTCTTGTGGGCATCCACTGCAAGTACCGTGCGAATAGTGGTCATTCTGGCAGTTGGGGCAAATGACTCTTGAAAATCAAACCCTTCAATTTGTGAAAATCCTTGGGCAACCAGTCTAGCTTTGTACTTTTCTAAGGTACCATCAACCTTGTACTTTACCTTCCAGATCCACTTGGTGCCAATGACCTTCTGCTTTGCTGGTCAATCCACTAGCTCCCAAGTGTCATTCTTCATTATACTGTCATACTCCACCTACATAGCAGCCTTCCATGATGGATCTGCAAGTGCTTCTTCTAAGTCAGTTGGCTCCTTTACTTCTCTCATAATCTCAACCATCAAGGCCATATTGACTATGTGAGCAGAAGCCCTCCTTTGCTCCTCTATTCTCTGAGACCTCCTTGGTCCGTCTGCCTTCTCCTCAACAGATGCAGGCATAGGATTATTGTGGTCATAGAGCTGCTTCACCCAGCGTGGCAATGGCTTTTCCGGTGGGGTGATGTCAGGTAGGTGAACTTTTTCCTCATCATTTGAAGATGATGCTTCCTCCTCCTTAAGGATAGGGATAGCTCTTGGGACAGGTTCATAGTGGACTACTTCTTCGCTTGATGATAAAGTGGAAGAACTTGCCTTCTCCTCCTCCACTGTATGCGGCTCCTCCTTGAACACCACATCACGGCTCGCGATGATCTTCTTTGCCTCTTGGTCATATAATTTGTAAGCCTTCTGCTCATCACTATAACCCAAGAAGATACATTTTCTGCTTTTTGGTTGTAACTTGTTTCTCTTCTCATCTGGAACATGTGCATAACATTCACATCCAAAAATTCTGAAATGTGAGACAGATGGTTTCTTACTAGTGTAAGCCTCATGAGGTGTTTTTCCCTTGAGAGCCTTTGTATAGCTCCGATTTAGAATGTAGACTGCAGTATTAACAGCTTCAGCCCAAAAATGATTAGGCAATCCCTTGCCCTTTAGCATGCATCTTGCCATCTCCACAATGGTGCGATTCCTGCGTTCCACTACACCGTTCTGCTGAGGTGTGTGAGGCGTCGTCAATTGACGCTTGATCCCTTTGCTCTTGCAAAAGCCTTCAAACTCCTTTGAGTTGAACTCACCACCACCATCTGTTCTAAATTTATTCACACTTTTCCCTGTTTCATTCTCAACAAGTATTAGCCATTCTTTAAACTTACCAAAAGCTTGAGCCTTATCACGAAGGAAGTACACCCACATCTTCCTACTGTAGTCGTCGACAATCAACATAAAATAAGAAGATCCCCCCAAGGCCTGTGTAGGCATCTTACCACACAAGTCAGCATGCACCAACTCTAGAGGAGCCTGTGCTCTATTCTTGCTTTCTTGTGGAAATGCCTTTCTCTGTTGCTTGCCCATCATACAAGCTTCACATGGTTCCTTCAATTCAATTATTGTAGGTAGGTGAGCAACCATGCCTTGCTTTTGCATCTCCTTCAATACTGCAAATCCAATGTGTCCAAACCTTTCATGCCAAAGCTTACTTGTGCCCACTCCAGCGGTGGCTTTAAGAGCACTTAGCTCATACAGGTTGTTCCTTCTTTCTCCTTTGCCAACAATTGTGCTAGCACTATCAATAATTTCTGCACCTGTCTTCTTGAACCTCACTTCATGACCAAGATTAGTTATGGCAGCAATTGATAAGAGATTTCTCTTGATTACGGGAACATACAACACATTTGAAAGCTTTTTGACTTCACCATTTGCAGCAACAAAAGAAATAGTATCTGTGCCCACAGCAGGGCATTTAGCATCATTTCCAACTGTCACAGTGATGGATTCTCGTAGAGGCTGCATAGAACTGTATAGACCTTTCTTGTTGGTCATGTGACGGGAGGCCCCACTATCCAACACCCATGAGTCAGTGGTAGATTCTTCTTGCGCTGAGGAGCACACTTCCTCAATGGTCGCCATGAATAATTCCAACTCTACTTCAGCCGTATTGGCTGTCTCTTTCCCTTTACTTTTAAGGGTACCATTCTTTTCATTTGCCTTCTTGACACGACAATCTGCAATTGCATGTCCTTTCTTCTTACAGTAGAAGCACTCTCCTTGAAACTTCTTCTTGCTGCCCTTCTTCTTTTTGTCACCATAATTTTTGGTGGAGGAAACACCTTTGCCTTTTGCATTGGCAGAGAATGCAGCATCTCCATTGTTGCTTCCTTCTCGGGCTTTCAGCCTCAACTCCTCCTCCATTAATAATGCACAAAACTCCTCAAAAGTCAAAGCTTGAGGCCTCACCTGAGTATTAAGGGTAGTTACTAGTCCATCAAACTTTTGTGGACAAATCCGAAGACATCTCCGAGCTAGCTCTTCGCTAGTCTTTTGTATCCCAGCGCCAGCCATCTGGTCGCGCAGATTCTTAATCCGAGTGATGAATGCTTCAACCGTCTCTCCTTCAGCAAACTTCTCCGTTGCTAGTTGATTCTCCAAGTTTTGAATCCTTGTTTGGTTTCATGTTTCATACTGACTCCTTAGTACATTCCAAGCATCTGACGCTTTGGTTGTACGCTGAATCAAAGTCAAAACAATGTCAGAACAGCTTGTAACTAAGGCACACAATGCATCTGCATTCCTTCGTTTCCAAGCTCGTAGAAGATCTGCATTCGGAGGAATCATCACACTAGGATTTGATGGGTCGGGGGTAGGCTGTGGTTCTGCGTCAGTCCCCAGCACAGTCTCCAGAAGCTCATAAGAATCAAGGATAGTTGTAATTTTGAACTTCCACAAGGTGTAGTTTGTACCATCTAACTTGCCTTCGCTGAAGGTTGGTGGACGAATCCTCAGTGTTTGAATAGCCGGTACAGCAGCACCACCTCCTGCACCGCTTCCTGATGCGCCAAAACCGCTTCCCGGAGTCAACATAGTTTCTCTTTGCTGTTGAAGCATTTGACTCTTGCACGCTCTCCGATCTCTAGAGCCCCCTGGGCTCTGATACCATGTAAAATATTACACGCCGCAGCGAACAGAATCTAAGAAAGAGATAGAGAGTTCACAACAGATAAGAGGAGAATCAGTAAATTCTTTAACTCCAAACAATTGATACAAAGATGGCTCTGTCCACCCATGCGCTTCCACTGTGTGAAGCTTAGATGGTGATCTAGACAGAAGATAGGTGAAGAGCTTAAGGCTAGCTGGAATAACAACTCTGACTGGGTGAAAGATTAGTGAAAGATGGCTGCGAAGGGGTTTAGCTTTTATAGCCTGCGAAGGTCATTAGGTCGGCCTGGACCTACCATATGAGCCTCCACTAGTCGGCCAGGGAATATTCCAGGGAATATTCCCTTTACCATCGGGCCGGGGGCGCTACCCCCGGACCCCCCAGCCAGGGGCCACTTCCACGGCCCCCGGACCCCACAATAGGGGCCCCTTTTAACTCCCTTACACCGCAACTCGATGCAATGCGCCTCGAGTTGCCACCAGCTTAACCACTCCGTCTAACCCAAAGATTAGACCCACAACAGTCACCTTTTTGCCATCCGATCACATAGACCTCATCTGATATACAAGTCAGGACTCAACCAATGCCAGGCTCACATTTGGCTTCTCCTAATAATGGGGGCCTTACAACTTTGAGCACCATGGATCATTGGTAGCACCTAATGAGGGTGGGGCATTGATCATATCTAACATCCATGAGGATTAAATCTGACCTGCAAGCCCTGCTCAACCATTTGACCAACAGAAACTAGATTCTTGGTGATATTCGGGACATGAAATACATCAGACAAGTATTTCTTTTTCCCATCCTGCATAGACAAAGGAATTTTTCCAATCTACACAATAGGATGTGCAGTATCATCACCAGTCTCCACAAATCCTAGTTTTTCTATTTTTCTTGCATCCTCCATCCATTCTGCATGACCTGTCACGTGGTTTGATGCACCTGAGTCAACATACCATACATCATTGCTTTCTTCTACACTTGTCACAGAATTGTTCATGTGCTACACCATAAACAAGTGTTCATTTATGTCATCACCCTGTCTACTAGAAGATGCATAATTCCCTTGTTGCAGTTTTCCATTCATGATGTCATTTTACTTTTTATAGCAGTCTTTAGCCATATGACCCATTTTACCACAGTAGTAGCATTCAACATTACTGTTTGCATTTTGGCCTCTTTGCCATCCACCACGACCTCTTTGGCTCCCCCTGCCTCTTGAGTTACCACGTCCTCCTCCATAGGACTGGTTTTCTTGAGTTTGCTGCATATTCTGATTTCTACCACGGCCTCCAAATCGGCCTCCTCTACCTCTGCCTCTACCTCTTCCAGCATTTGAGTAGAAGACAACTTCTTTTGAAGTTCCTCCTGAAGAAGATGCACCACCATTTCTCTGCTCCTCAGAAATTAGAAGAGCAATCAACTCCTCAAAATCAGGAAATCTTTCACGAACTGAAATGGATGTCCGAAACTGTGCATAATCCTTTCCTAGACCATTCAAGGTCACAGAAACTAAATCATCATCTTCCACTGGCGACCCAGTGGAAGCAAGTGCATCTGCAATCTTATTCACCTTCATGTGGTAGTCATTGATGCTCATATTTTCTCTTTGCACATTATGCAACTCTTGCTTGAGCTGCATTTTCCTGGCTTGCGTATTTGTGCTATACATTTTTGACAAAGTATCCCATGCCTCCTTTGGCGTACTTGCATCCTCAATATGCACAATCATAGAGTCTGAAATGCTGATAGACAGCCAATACATAACTTTCTTGGCTCTCTCATGCCATGCTTTAAATGCCTGCATTTGCTGTTGATTGGGAACATCAGGAAGAACTGGTTCTTATTCATTTCCTGCAACAAATTCCCAATATCCTTTTCCCATAAGGAAATTTGTCATTCTAAACTTCCATGCTTGGAAGTTGTTCTTGTCAAGCTTTTCAGTGACAATCTGTGAAAGAGAATCAGACGCCATTACAGAACACTATAAAAAATTCTGTCATTGCAAAAAACACAGCTTCACCCTCACAAGGAAAAATTTGCAAAACTGGCGAAAGTGGTATTTGACCACACAGTCACTTCCTAGTGACGATTTTGCATCAACAGGAAACAGGGATGATTCTATAACTCCCAATGTCTCTGCGCACAAGCATACGATGCAATTTCTACAGTAACTTTTCACTGACTTGTAGAATAGTGGCTGCACAGCATAAAACTGGGCCTTTTCCTGAGTGCGTGCAGAAAACGTTTGCCTCCAAAACAGGCCCCGAAATGGCCTCAAATCAAAAAAACAAGGTTGACAAGGGCCCCGAAAGGGCGTCTCATCTTGAGACAATGCACTCCTACACTTTCCGGCTGTGCTGCCTGCAGAGATCTACTCCCAAAATAGAAAATGAAAGCAACATTGCTCCTCTTACCAGAACACTGCGAGCTTGGCTTGCTTCCTTGAGCTCCGTACCACGAACAAGGCTCTGATACCATGTCAAGATTGTGGGAGAGAAGGAAGGAGTCTCACTTGAAGATTTCTTGCTTGCACAATGGGGGAATACACACAAGGGTGGAGGCTGAAAACAGTTTTCCTCTTCTTAGTTGTGTAAGCCAAAAGAACACTTGTACAAAGAAATAAAAGAACCCTATATATGGGTCTCAACCAAACTCAACTAACTAAGGTGGCATACTAACTGAGCCACAAACTAGAGTAGATAAGGATAGCTATCATGTAGCTATTATTCATGGGCGGTGTACCAACCGCATCTGCAAAACTGACAAGTCGGTGACATAAATACACAACGGTCACCCTGGCGTATCAGGAGTGGAGCTCGATATCTCAACAGGGGGGTGTTGAGAAATAACAAATGATGTATGCTCCAAGAAGAGGTTTCCTAAATCCCATACGCACAGTGAGGAGAGTGGAGAAACTGAAAAGCTATAAAAGCATGTACTTGGTTCATCTTTCAAGACAATTATTATGATGCTTTGTACTTTCACTTAGTATCTTATCTGTGTCAATTCATTATACAAGATTGTCTTTATGAGTCCAAGTTAATCTATCTTGGAACCTAATTCACTGGTGTAACAACCGATCTCTCTTGGTTTATGACAACATGAACATAGTCTTCATTTTCCAACCTCAATAGCTACCATGCTCTAGATTCATGGTTTTTAACAGTAAGTATTTTGGGTTGCTATTGTAGAACATGCCCAAACAAGGCACAAATAAGGGAAAAAAGGGAAAAAAGAGTGATGAATGTGTTGACGTCATAAGGGGAGAGATTAGAGAGGTCAAGGTTGAGTGAGGCAAGGGTTTAAGACCCCAGAGAGCAAGGGTGAAGCTCGTTTCACCTAGAGCAGTGAGAGAGAGAGACCTAGAGCCCCAACAGATCGATCGTTTTCCACAAGCATTTTTCACACATACCAAGTATATGAAACCTTGCTCTTGATCCATACTTGCATTGTGGAGATTCTTGTCACTTTGCATGTCATAAATCTTTGCGTAGAATTGATTTAATGTCATAATTGCCTTCATGTCGTCAGGACCAGACGCATGTGATAGAGTTCAATTCTAGGAATCAAACACTTGGACCTATTTAGCCCATCCAATTGGACACTACCATCTGATTCTAGAAAATAGGACCATCGGACACTCAGACACAACTTGCATGTCTTATTGGACACTCGACATGTCTGATTCTAGAAATCGAATAACCTACCATCAAACTACTTCGATCAGATGCAGAAATCCGACAAACAGAATTGGATTCAGATGATTGGCCATCGATCACTCAGACCACCTAGAATCATACATAAAATTTGAATGAGGTAGAATTGGTCTATCCTCACTCAGATGTCCAATTCTGAGGATTGAACACTCTTGTAGAATTAGACCAAAAATTTGATAGCAAAATAATTGACAAATCTAGCACATCTCGTGCAAAGCAGAACACCCCCCACAATGGGGGAATCCTTCAAAAGCCTTATATGCACATTTGATCTTAAAATCCACAACTAGGCATCTAAAAACAACCACTGACAATCACATTAGCTTTTAGAACCCTCTTAGAGCCACAAGCTAACCTATAGATCCTAGTTAGACCTTGACTAAGCTGAAAGAAGCAGGACAGACTTTAGAGACCAATGAGAGTAGCTAGTAATTGAGCCTAAAGCTAGATTTAACCAACAATATAGATAGGACTGTGGAAGCTGCATTTACTATTCTACATTACACCCCACATTGTTTGGGCCTTGAAGTGCACTTTTAAAAAAATTGAAAGCCTAGTTTCGCACCATGGATGGAAAGAGTACCACACACATACTGAGTGAACATAAATTGAGGGTTGTCTGTAAATAAGAAGGAACCAACTTAGACTTAACAAGAAAAATGAACCCACCAATAGGAGATGATCCTCAGACCTAGAGGTTGATCAAGAGCCCCAATCTATAGGACCAGGAGAGAGACCTAACATTGAAAGCCTGATGCATAGAAGGATCGACACCATTGGAGAGGTGCAACACTGCATGACTTAATCAACCTCATCAACAATTTGGTGGAGCAAGAGACTGCAAATATGGCAGAAACTAGTCTGAACTGCAGAAACAAAGAGCTTGACTTGGGAGGCTTCCTAGTCGAAATCTAGTAGATGTGAATAAACATGATGTGCACACCAAGATGGACCACCAAGGTAAGGCCATCAAAGGACATCATAGAGGATCTTGAAGAGGAGAGGAAACTAGCACAAAAAGCCTTGCAAAGCATATCGGCATTCAACCAAGAGTAGCAAGCTAGGAAATTGCACTAGGACATAGAGATGCGGGAAGTCTAGCGGGTGTTAGCCCTAGTGAATAGGAACCAAACAAGACCAAATGCATAGAGAGAGAGAGAGAGAGAGAGAGAGAGAGAGAGAGAGAGAGAGAGAGAGAGAGAGAGAGAGAGAGAGAGAGAGCACTAGAGGTAGACCTAATGCTGAGTGAGCTTCTCATGAAGCATCTCATAAACAATATGTTAGCAGAACAAAGCACAACAGCACTAGCAACCTCATTGCTTGCAGGATTAGGAGTTACCCAAGGATCCAAGAGTCAATCGAAAATCCGTGTAGTTGCAAAGTAGTTAGATTTATACTAGTCGGACAATGACCCTTATAGATTTGTGGAGCAATTTGAGCAGGTCTGTGAGGCCAATGGCTTCACTGATCTTGCTCAGCACTCACAAGCTTTCGGCCTATGCCTAGGCGATAAGGGTAGGATGTGGTACACAATCCTAGACATTGCAGAGTGCAACAACTTCAACAACCTCAAGAGCCTCTTCATTAAGAGATTCTCTCAGGCTGGGCACTCCAATAATCTCATAGTGTGGCTTAAGCAAAAGGGCAAAGAAGGCATTAGGGACTATGTTACCCATATGCAAAGTCTCTTTACTTAAGAGAATCTCAACTAATGAATGACCCACTAAGAGAGTGGTGTCCACAACCTTCATTGATGGAATTTGTAGTGAGAAACTCTACAAGGCCTTGGCATGCAACTAGAGCTTGCAAAGAAATGCACTAACTAGGGTATTCAAAGAGGCCATACGAGTGGATGACCAGCTTGAGTAGAGGAGCTCCAGGAACTCAAATCGAGATGAGGACGACTCTAGAACCTCAAAAAGGGCAATTTCATCTAGTGAATGATCGGTTCCAAGCACTTAAAACAAGGGAAAAAGTGTTGATCAAGTTCAAGAGCTAGCAGAGATGAAAATGAAGCTAGCCAAACTACAAGAGATGATGAGAAGACCTATGTGCCCACATGTCCAATGCATGTATTGTAGTAGAAACTACCTTTCAATTGAGTGTCAAGATCCTAGGTCTCGACCTTGTGCCAATTGCGGTAGGTTTGGTCATGATGCCATGCCTTGCAGGCTACCAAGGAGACTTCCATACTCATAGCCTTATAACTAGGCATACCTAGGAAATAGGCCTCTGAATTTCTTGTGGAGAGGAGTCCCATTGGCTCTTCCATCACCAAATGATATGAAACCAACCATTCCTAGGATGGAGATCAATCCTACTAACATACCTAGGATACATGGACCTTTCATAACCCATCCACTGAGCGACGCTCTAGTCCGCTACATGGAGGAGCCAAATGATGATGAGCCTTATGTAAACCCTTATGTGTCATATGACAAAGAGGAAAATCCACTTCTCATGGACTATCTACTAGTGATGGTGATGGCATTAGGAAGAAGAAGAGGAAGAGGCTTAGAAGGGCAAACCCAAGAGCCAATTTTGTGTTGGACTTGCAGTCACCTAAGACACATCTCTTTGCATGCCCCAAGATGGAGCAAGCCAACCAAGATAAGGCTGACCTTAGATGTGCAGAGTGTGGAATCACTCAGCTCTTTACTGATTGCCCTAAATGGACACCACCCTCTAGTTTGGAAATCGTATCTTTAGTACCATTGGGGCTATTTGGAGTCAAGACACTCTATAGAGAGGCCACATGTGGAGAGAGCTCATGCTCAACCGCTAAGACCCACAGACTGCTTATTGTCTCAAGCATTTCAGGTGAGCTCTAATGGCTATCTCTCACCTAGCTGACACACCTTTGAACCTACAAGTGTAGTGAGCTTACCTTGATGCCAAAATAATTTTCCTCCTCCCTCGCACACACTGGTAGCTCCACGATCCTAGATGCTAGCTCAAGCATCCTCAAGCTTCCTCTATCGAGCTCCATCCACCATAGCCACACACATGCAAGAAAGGAGAAGAGAAGAGAAGATGGTGAGGAGCTTCACCCTCTTCATCCCTCACTCCCACACACTCACTCCCTCACACTCTCACACTCCCTCTCTCAAGAGCACACACACAAGCAAGGTGAAGAGAAGAAGAGAAGAAGAGAGGACTCTTGTTAGCCACACACCAAAGAATGAGCTTTCATTCACTTTTTAAACTTTATATACAAACCCTAAAATCCCATGGGCACCCATCCCTTTTTACATGACCGGCCGTTGTGGCAAGGTCCTTTTTCCTATTTCCCTCTTCTAGCCTCATGCCTTAAGACTACACCCGTCTATTCTTTTACAAATGGCACAGGGGGAAGCTTGGTGCCCTTTTACAGAGTTTTTAGATTTTTTTGAGGCACCTTCCATTTATAATTGCACTTTTGCCTTAGCTTAGCTTTAGGGGCCACCTCTACGCCTTTGCTCTTTTTCTATCCTTTTTTTGCTCTTTGCTTCATATTTCTGTCATCTTGAATTGAGATTAACATTACTCCCCTCCAAGAAGGGTGCCAGTCCCATGGCACTTCGAGCTCTTTGTTGTGGAAGGGTGGGCTCTGGGCAAGTGGCTGGGGGGCTGATGATAGGGTGACATGCGAACTCTATTGATTGGGAAGCTTTGGAAATGATTTGGATGGAGAACCCAAGGTATGTCGAGTGGATCATGGGGGCCTTGGAAGTTGGTGGTTTGCAGCATCTTGTTGTACCTAAAAGGAGAGAGGGCTCGACGTAAGGGGAGTGTCTACCTCACCGTGCAATGATGTGTGCTCATGCTGGTGGAGCAAGGATCTGGGTCTAGCCACAAGCAAGCCTGGGTGATGTCCCACACTTGAGAACCTCGTTCGTGTAAAGGAAGGTGTTGTGTGTGTAGCTTAGGGTGACATGTCTAACCATAGGTGAGTGTTACCTCCCTAGGTATGTCTTTTCCTTGAGGTACCCTAAGCGTGAAGTGGGGAGTAAAAAAGGGCTAGGGGGTTAGGAACGAAGTTGGCCGACCAAGGCCACCGGACATGCTGCCTAACTCAAAGACCCCTAGGTGCAATGACTGTAAGCTATGTGCCACGAATTGTGTTTAAACATGTCATGTGCTCCTTTCATTGTTATTTGTTTGCTGTCTTTGTGTTTGGCCTTTTCTTTTTTCTTTTTTCTTTTTGCTTGCTTGCTAAGTTACATGATTCGGGCAGTAGCTAATTGCTAGTTATCATCATCAGAATGTGGTGGGGAAGGGGATTTAATGGAGTGACTCAAAAATTTTGAACTCTGCATGTAACCCTTAAGGTTCAAGCAAACATGGAGAGAGGTGGTGGAGAGGAATGGGTGGTTACAGTGGGCGAATTGGCTATCATTCATATCCTCAAGAATAGCTAGGCAGAAGGAAGATAGGACGCTGGCATGCATCATTAGGAGGGTCATTGCGCAGCTGTCTATGGCATTAGGATAAAAAAAGAGTGGGGGGAGACCAAGTTCTACCAAGGTGGGGTCCTGCTTAGGTAAGATTTTTAATAGGCTAAGGTAGTTGCATGTGGTAATGAAGGCAGGATCGGAACAAGAGGAGAAGTCAGCAATGAAGCGGGTCATGGTAGCATCTAGGATGTCCCAGGTGAAGGTGAGGGCTTGTGCTAAGGTAGTAGTACGGGGGTTATATATGATGGGAAAGTCATAGTGACCATGGATCTTTGTATCAAAATCTACTCCTACCCTACGAGGATACGCCATGAGGGTGGGGTTGTTTCTCTCAGAGGGGAGGGTATTACAAAAAGCCATCCAGAAGAACACATTGTCATCGCAAATGTGTCTCCGCCACAGTGGTGGTTGGCACTCGTATCTGGACACAAACCGAGGCACTTCAAAAACCTTATTTTGCCAATACTCTGCATCCTTGATGCCCCAAAGGGTGGGATTCTTCTCTCTTTTTTCTAGTCATTGTTGGCTTAGCTAGCTTCCAATGCCAATCACCTCTTCCACTACTTTAAGGAAAAGGACTCTGTGCAGGCTGTTGGGGAGGAGGAAGCTGAATTTCAAAGGCTGTTTCTCTTTTTCTTGTCTCTCCTAGACTACGAGTTCCTCATGGAATCTAGCCAACAGGTCACCTAGGCATGGTGGAAGAGGTGTGGATGGTTGTGTCATAGGTTTTCCCCTTAATCTCTATCTATCTTCTTCCACAATTTTCTTTCTCTTTTCCCTCAAGGCAGTTTTTCTTTTCGTGGATGTGTTTGTTGAATGATGTTGTTCTTTAGAGTGGGGTGAAGGGGGTTGTGGGATCAATTTTTCTTCAAATCTGCCCATGTCAAATTGCAATTCGGATTCACCCCTTTGATGATCTTCTTGCTATACCTCCTGTACAAACCCCAGTGCATCAATCTCCTAGGGGGTTAGGCTGGCCAAAAACATGTACTTGTGTTGTTCATCAAGGCTCAACTGAACTGCAATGGATTGTGGTGGCATGTGTAGCCCTTCTTGTAGAGCTCTACATGCTATGCTCAGCTTCTTCTTTACCACCTCAAGGGACTCCCCTTCCTCCATGTGAGTGGCATCCATCAAAATATTCAAGAAAGCTCGTTGTTGAGTAGTGAAGCCCACTTGGGCTGCCTCTACTACTCTGCTTGTTGCTAGGATTTTGCCTTTTTCCATGAGAGCCAAGCGGCGCGCGAAGGTATTCACTCTTCATTCATTTTGGCATGCCCACTCTTCGACTCTCTTTTTCATATCCTCCATACTTTCTCCTTGTCTTTGTACCAGGGCCATGAGTCTCTACTCCTAGTCTTCCAAATCTCTGCTCATTCTCTCCTGCTCTTTTCTTTCAAGGCTCAACTTTTCGGTCATGGTTTCCATCTCTCTGTGGTGTTGCTCCTCTTCTTGCTTCCTTTCTTCTTCCCTTGCGGCAAACTCTTCCATGCCTTGTTCGATCCGCTCTATTTTTGCTGCCAAATCCTCATGTTGCATGATCAAAAGTTTATATTCTCTTTGCATTCTCACTAGCTCTTGATTTTCATCTTTGAATCATTGCCGCTAGCTTTTCTCCTTGTCATCTTTGGCCTTTAGTTCTTGTTTTAGATCAAAGATCTCCTTTTGTTGCACAACTATTTGCCTCGTCTTTTCAAGCTGGAAGGTTTCTACCGACTCCTTTTCCACTTCCAACTCGACCACTGCTATCTTTCTTTCCTCCTTTGCCTTATCTAGCTAAGAGAGCAATTCAGCAACGTATTCATCATAGTTTGCTAGTGGTGTGATAGTAGTAGGGATTGGAGTGGTCGAAGCTTCCGCCTTTTGGCATTTTGGATCTTGCCTAGACTTGACATATGTGGCCAGTCTTTTCTGCCTAGTGGCCGTAGTCTCCACACTCTTTCCTTGGGTCAGTTCCTTATTAATGAAGTACTGCATCCAGGCCACAAAATTGTTTACATCAGCACTAGCCGGGATGCTTGGAGCGAGAGTGGTTGCTTCACTGGTGGGCACCAAGAGGGGCAGGATGGGATTGATGGGAGCCTTGCCCTTGCCTTCAATGACCACAAGCGATATGACTTTGGGTACATGAGTGCTTGAGCCAGGTCCCTCATCCCTGGGCAGACTTAAAGCCCCTAGGTCATTGAGTCAGCTTTGTTGTTCTATGGACTGGCAAGTTTCTTCGGCCATGTCTTCCTCTTCCTTTCTCCACAACTCCGCTTCCTTTTCCCCAGCTCTTCTCTCTCTCTCTTCCTCTGTTTTCCTTGATTCTTCTGTGAACTTTTTAGCTTCTTCTCTTTCTTCTTCCTCTCTTTAGCCTCTTTTTCCAACTCCTTCTTGGCTTTTCTGGCTTCCTCTTTCAACTCCTCTACCTCTTGCTTTTTCTTCTTCTCCCTCTCTTCAACCTCTCTTAAGGATTCCCTTTTGGCTCTCTCTAGATCTTCTTTTTCCTTCTTCTTGCTCTCATCCTATTTCTTCTTCTGAGCTATCTTTTTAGTGGGCTTCTTTGCTTTTTTCCTTTTGGATTGAGCCTCCTGATCCTCCTTCTCTGTCTCAGTTTCTGTCCTATTGTTGGATGGCTCTTTCTCCTAGTGTGGAGACCTATCTGGAGTCTCTTCCCATCCTTCTTCTCCTTGCTGAGCTTCTTTCACACCCTCCTAGATTATGGCTATCAACACACTTCCATATCCGATGGAAGAGGCTTTCAAAGAAGGTTTCTTTCTCTTTATACTTTTAGAGGTTTGGGACTCTCCACCTACCAACCTACTGCCCAGGGCTAGGGTTTTGGCTGCTTGGTCTATAGTCTTGCGCACATAGCCATTCTAGTCTACCTCATCCAAGGTGTGGGCTACCACATTCTCCAACATAGGCACATTGATTCGATGCATGAGGGAGTTATAGCACTAGCTAGAGAAGAGTGAGTGCACCAATTTTTCCTGCATGTGGGCCTCAACATTGGGGATATCCTGTATGCTAATGTCGTTGTTTGTTAAAACATCCTCCCTCTTCATCTTTAGCATAGCATACACATCTCTCTTATGTTTCTTCTCCACCTTAGGTTCCAACCCCAGTGCCTTCTCCACAAAGGCCTGGTTCAATGGCACCTACACCTATTTAGCATTCTCCCCTCTTCCCACGATCACCATTCTGCATTCTTGATCGAGGTTGTATGTTCTTAGAAATTCCACACACTTTGTGTGGTCAGGCTCCTGCACAAACTTCTCTAGGTACTTCAAGAGGTTACATTGTTCCACCACTCTCCTTGCAGCCTTCTCCTTGGCTACCACTTCCTCGAAGTTGAGGATACTGTGGAATTTTAGCTAATTATAAGCACAATTTTCTAAGCTGATGATGTACTGCGTCCTCTCCTCCTCTGTGAAAGGGAGTCAGTGAAGAGCACAATCTTGCTGTGACATCTTTCATTCTTGTCATGAACCATGATTCCCATTAGTGCTTTCAAAATAATTATTTGCTGAAAAGAAAGACTTCATGTTTGTTGAATGAAAACATTTAAGCTCCAAAATAAACTTTCCTTTCAGACTTTTCACCCTTTATTTCAAATTTTTTGTGACATTTTTTGTCAATCACAAATTAACATGTTTCTTTTCTTTCTACGTTTAAGTGTAGACTGAGTTTTTCACGACGGTGTGTTTTTTATTATGTGTTTATGTGTTTGCTTTTGATTGGTTCTAATTTGACTCACCTTACCCCCTACCCTTCCAGATTTGAGAAGAATCCTTCCTAGGATTGAAGGTTAGCGGGCCAAGGGCATTCAGTGTACGAGTCGAGTGTTTACCTTTGCATGAGCCAAGAATAGAAGTCTGGATTATACTCCAACTGAGCTTTGTAGTCCATATCAAAGGGTCAGATGCCTACACATGTGATGTAAGTGAGGACATCAGTTAGGAAGTCATTGGAATCAACATGACTAGCAATATGTAACTCTTCCTCGGTCAGGAGAAGATCAAGGTAAGGGTGTCCTTTGATGTGCTCTTCCATGGGTCGGCCACAAATAGTTGTTAACACCCTATATAAGGTTGGAGCGACATAAGTTGGGTCATACTCCGATGTCTTTATTGCGCATCACTGCTCAACATTGGTCATTATTTGGTATCCTTTGAGTTCCCATTGCAATCGAAGAGCATAGTAGTAGTTCCATAAGAACAGGGATTCGGTTTCAGCAAGTTGTTTCAACTCCTCGATTTCTTGGTTAGTGATAGCAGAAGTAGCTCGCTTGTCGTATGATGTAATGAGACATTGTTTGATGGCTTGCTCTCTAGATATCTCAGTGCTGAGCAACTCTGCAGAGCTGAGTGGGGTGCTTTGACAAATGCAAATCCGAATGTGTCCCATGAACAAGGCATCATACAAACTTCAGTTTCTAAGGGCTCTTGTAATAGGTCCAAGTCCAAGTGGTCATAGCTCAGAGCCAGCGACATGAATGTGGCATCTAAGCATCTAAGGCAAGCAACCACGTCATCCCCTGTGTCTTTAGCAAGATTTGCAACTAGTGTCAAGAATGATTTCCATTCGTAGGAGGGTGTAAGGCCTTTGGGTGGTTGGGGTTTGACAGAACTAGAGAGTTTGGACAGCAAATGGTTGCGGTTTCAGTTGTTCTTGAGATTGCAATTGGGTCTCTTGCACAACGAGCTGGGAATAGACTGCTAATGGGGCACTGCTACTTGCAGATGCAACTTCTTGAGTCTTAATAGCGTTACGTGGTACTGATTTGGGAGTAGTAGGCTGAGATTTGGGCCAATAGACTTGGTCTGTCTTCATGGGCCTAATCAGTTGTGAGTCTATGGGCTTGGTGTCTCAAGGCTTATGTGGCTTTAGGCCTTGACACGTGTAATATCTCCGCACAATAAAAGTTAGTTGGTTGGTTCGTAAGTTAGTTAGTCAATTAATAAGTTAGTAAGATTACTAACTAAAGACTAACTAAGGTAAAAACTAACTAACATTAATTATTGATAATTTTTATTTAATTTAAAATATTTTATTTAGAAAAATCAAGAGTCGTAAATTCGATGTTTTTCTCGAATTGGCAAAGACCGTAGCTACCCTTCACGTAAATTACAACGTGAATGAGACTTATGAGTTATATTAATCACTAAGTTCATGTGTATAGTTTGAAAGGTCCAAAAATATTAGATTTTGGGCAAAGCTAGTATATTTTAGATATTATCCTTTAAAAAAAGATATGGAGATTTTTAGAACTGGATGTCATTTAAAAAGAAAAGACAAGTGATATTTTAGTTAGTTTGAAGATTTTATAAAAAGAAAAATAAAGAAAAGTGACTGACGAAATGGCGCGCGCCGCGATCGCAGTTTACAGGCAGTAGACAGCACTTCGAACAGAGAAAAGAAGAAAGAGTGAACTGAGAGCTTTCTAACCAAGTGTCTTGGAGTTTTACCCCCCTTTCGGAGCCAATGGAACCATCAGATTTATGATCTGAGCATCAGATCACTGATCTTTCCAAGATCCCCCTCCATAAAGAGCTCTACTTCTCAACCACAAGCCCTCTTCTCTAATTCACTATAAATATGAGGCATGGGAGAGGCATAATAAGCATAAGGAGATCCCGAAGAGGCTGCGAGAGAGAAGTAGAGAGAAGGATACCCCTCCAAGAGATTGTGAGAAAGAGCTTGAAAGAGAGCTTGAGAGAGAGAGAGAGAAGAGTCACCTCGAGAGGCTGCGAGGAAGAGAATTAGCTCAATTCCCTCTATCTCGATCCTCGACTTAACCATCTTCTCTTACGCTCTCCCATCTTGAATCTATTCTACCTCCTTAATCTCTTGAGTCTATTTACGGACGATGGCCTCCAAGCGAAGAATGTCGCGTGCGGATGACAATCCTGCAACCAGCAACAAGGCTTCAGGCAAAGGCATCACCGTCAATCCAACTGCGGTTCCGATCGTAAGTAATGTATTTTCAAATTCATAGATGCTTGCTTTTGTTCTCGTATGAGATACGTTAGGCCCCATACTATTGCACGAGAATAGGTCATGGGAAAAGGATAAATTTCATCCCGCTTACTCGGAAGATGGAGTTTGTGAAGTGCATATATCAAGGGAAGATAATTGCACCTAGTTACATATGACTTATTTGCTAGTAGAGAAATTACAAGGAAGAATCAATCAAGCGTTATGAATGACATAGTCGTCAAAAGAACGACATTAAAAGATTGGGCATACAAGTACTAGATTAAAGTATAGTCAAGGGTTATAACTAGCATGATTGCTAAAAGAATATGACATTAAGAATCATGAATAGAGAAGTACTAGTTTAAAGTTTAGATACTTCAAATGTACTTAGCTTAAGAGCCCAAATATTAAGAAGAATTATATTCTAGCTCAAGGCAAGGCATGTTAAAGTCTAATTACTTGAGATAATCTCACACTTATCTTATCAAGTATTTATACGTTATGCCTATGACATGTTTGATATATGAGGATAATTTTCTAGTTGCCTCATGACTTGACTAAGAGCTAGTACAAGAAATTGATCATAGGGGTTAAAACTAGGATGTCTTGAGATCCGTTGGATAACGATGACTTTTTTCCAATCCAAATCCAGGGTTGGGTTATCAAGCAAGGTAAGTGACCTATAGAACTTACATCATGAATAGTGTTTGAACCCTTAACATATGCCCTAGCCGAAGGAAGGAAGTGTTAAGAACATGTTTGCATGGTATTGCTCTTAGATCCCAAGGGAGAGAGCAAATATACGATGGAAATGTTATATCGCCTATTCTTGCATTGTTTGGAAAGAATGCAATTGGTTTTGTTGGTTGATCAAACAATATCCTAAATGCTTTTACATTCAACTGGTTGTTAGTTGTTGTTTGGATGATTATTCCAAGTGCTTGTGAGTTATGGTAAATGCATGGCAAGGGTCTGTGATGACAAGTCGCCATGGGAATAAAGGAATGTCTTCTTAGAAAATGATATTAGGCTGAATGCCGTGTTTGTGCTTGATTCTTAAAGGATTTAATTAAGGAAGGATATATTGTTGAGATATCGAGCTCCACTCGTGATACGCCAGGGTGACCGTTGTATATTTATGTCACCGACTTGTCAGTTGCAGACGCGGTTGGTACACCGCCCATGAATAATAGCTACATGATAGCTATCCTTATCTACTCTAGTTCGTGGCTCAGTTAGTATGCCACCTTAGTTAGTTGAGTTTGGTTTGAGACCCATATATAGGGTTCTTCTATTTCTTTGTACTTGAGTTCTTTTGGCTTACACAACTAAGAAGAGGAAAACTGTTTTCAGCCTCCACCCTTGTGTGTCTTCCCCCATTGTGCAAGCAAGAAAGCTTCAAGCGAGACTCCTTCCTTCTCTCCCACAATCTTGACATGGTATCAGAGCCTTGTTCGTGGTAAGGAGCTCAAGAAAGCAAGCCAAGCTCGCGGTGGTCTGGTAAGAGGAGCAGTGTTGCTTTCATTTCCTGTTTTGGGAGCAGATCTCTGCAGGTAGCACAGCCGGAAATTGCAGGAGTGCATTGTCTCAGGTTGAGACGCCCTTCGCGGTGAAGCAAGAGGCCATTTCGAGGCCTGTTTTGCAGACGGAAGTTTTCTGCACGCACTCAAGAAAAGGCTCAGTTTTATGCTGTGCGACCACTGTTCTACAGGTCGGTGAAAAGTTACTGTAGAAATTGCATCGTATGCTTGTGCGCAGAGACATTGGGAGTTTCAGAATCATCCTTGGTTCCTGTTTATGCAAAATCGTCACTAGGAAGTGACTGTGTGGTCAAATACCACTTTCGCCAGTTTTGCAGATTTGCCCTTGTGAGGGTGAAGCTGTGTTTTTTGCAGTGACAGAATTTCTTGCAGTATTCTGTAATGGCGTCTGATTCTCTTTCACAGATTGTCACTGAAAAGCTTGACAAGAACAACTTCCAGGCATGGAAGTTTAGAATGACGAATTTCCTTATGGGAAAAGGATATTGGGAATTTGTTGCAGGAAATGAAGAAGAACCAGTTCTTCCTGATGTTCCCAATCAACAACAAATGCAGGCATTTAAAACATGGCATGAGAGAGCCAGGAAAGTTATGTATTGGCTGTCTATCAGTATTTCAGACTCTATGATTGTGCATATTCAAGATGCAAGTACGCCAAAGGAGGCATGGGATACTTTGTCAAAAATGTATAGCACAAATACGCAAGCCAGGAAAATGCAGCTCAAGCAAGAGTTGCATAATGTGCAAAGAGAAAGTATGAGCATCAACGACTACCACATGAAGGTGAAGAAGATTGCAGATGCACTTGCTTCCATTGGGTCGCGAGTGGAAGATGATGATTTAGTTTCCGTGACCTTGAATGGTCTAGGAAAGGATTATGCACAGTTTCGGACATCCATTTCAGTTCGTGAAAGATTTCCTGATTTTGAGGAGTTGATTGCTCTTCTAATTTCTGAGGAACAGAGAAATGGTGGTGCATCTTCTTCAGGAGGAACTTCAAAAGAAGCTGTCTTCTACTCAAATGCTGGAAGAGGTAGAGGCAGAGGTAGAGGAGGCCGATTTGGAGGCCGTGGCAGAAATCAGAATATGCAGCAAACTCAAGAAAACCAGTCCTATGGAGGAGGACGTGGTAACTCTAGAGGCAGGGGGAGCCAAAGAGGTCGTGGTGGATGGCAAAGAGGCCAAAATGCAAACAGTAATGTTGAATGCTACTACTGTGGTAAAATGGGTCATATGGCTAAAGATTGCTATAAAAAGCAGAATGACATCATGAATGGAAAACTGCAACAAGGGAATTATGCATCTTCTAGTAGACAGGGTGATGACAGAAATGAGCATTTGTTCATGGTGCAGCACATGAACAATTCTATGACAAGTGCAGAAGAAAGCAATGATGTATGGTATGTTGACTCAGGTGCATCAAACCACATGACAGGTCATGCAGAATGGATGGAGGATGCAAGGAAAATGGAAAAACCAGGATTTGTGGAGACTGGTGATGATACTGCACATCCTATTGTGCAGATTGGAAAAATTCCCTTGTCTATGCAGGGTGGGAAAAAGAAATACCTGTCCGATGTATTTCATGTCCCGAATATCACCAAGAATCTGGTTTCAGTTGGTCAAATGGTTGAACAGGGCTTGCAGGTCAGATTTAATCCTCATGGATGCTTTGTTGAGGATATGAAAAATAAAGGTCGCTTGATAGCAAAAGGAAAGAAGAAGGGCAGAATGTTTACATTGGATGCAGACATGTCTGAATTGAGTGCAGCAATGTTTGCACATGGGACCGGTGTAGTTGCAGATATTGATATCTGGCATAAACGCATTGGTCATGTTAATGTACAGCGACTTAAATCAATGCAGGCCCAAAATATTGTTGCAGGATTGCCCAAATTCAAGGTTGCAGAAATGCATAAGGTATGTGAAGCCTGTCAGTTTGGAAAACAGGCAAGGAAACCATTTCCTAGACATGTTCAAGAGAGTGAGAAGCCATTGGAATTAATTCACTCTGATGTGTGGACAACTAAAGCTGCATCTCTTGGAGGCTGTCATTATTTTGTCAGTTTTATTGATGACTATAGCAGAAAAGTTTGGGTGTATTTTATGAAAAAGAAAAGTGAAGTTTTTGGGCATTTCAAAACTCTTAAAGCTATGGTTGAAAAAGAAACAGGCTTGCAGATAAAATGCCTAAGGTCAGATGGAGGGGGAGAGTACCTCTCAAATGAGTTTGCAAAGTTCTTGCAGGAGCATGGCATAAAGCAGCAATATTCATGCAGTTATACCCCACAACAAAATGGAATTGCAGAAAGGAAAAACAGGCATATTGGAGAGGTATCTCGTGCCATGCTCAATGAAAAAGACTTGCCAGATTTTTATTGGGCTGAAGCAGTTGCTACAGCAGTCTACATAATGAACAGGACTCCCACTGCAGCAATACATGGAATGACTCCAGAGGAGAGGTATACTGGTAGGAAACCAGATATTTCTCATTTGAAAATTTTTTGTTGCATTGCCTATGTACATGTGCCAGATGAGCTGAGATCCAAGTTGGATCCAAAAGCTGAGAAGTGCATCTTTATTGGTTACTCTCTGCAGCAAAAAGGGTATAGATGCTATAACCCTTCTACTCGTAAGTTTACAGTGAGCAGAGATGTTGTTTTTGATGAGATGAGTAGCTGGTATAAACCAGTAAATGTGATTGATGATGAAGATGCACAAAATGGTAATGCTACACAGAATTCACAGCAGCAGTCACAAAATATTAGTGGACCTGGAGCGTCCTCTAGCAGTGGTTCACATTCTTCGCCATGGACAGGCAGATTGAGATCAGGAGAATCTTCTCAAAGCAATGCAGATAGTGGTATGAAGGTATCACGAAAAGGAAAAGAGAATGTTGATCAGCCCATGTTTGATGTGAATGCAGGTCACTCTTATGTGGATGGTGAATCCAGTGGCTCAGAACAGAGCATTGATGATGAGTTGGGTATTCCTTCTATTGTTACACCTGGAGTAAGGAAGACCAGGGATGTTTTGAGAGCACCTGGGAGTGAACCTACTTTGCGCACGTCTACAAGAGCTAGGTATCCTGTGGATAGGCTGAAATATGATGGATTTACAGCCATTCACTATGCATATATGGTCAAAGTGATACAGGAACCAGAACCCACATCTTTTGAGCAAGCCATGGGAAAAGAAAAATGGGAGAAAGCCATGGATGAAGAAATGGATGCCTTGGAAGCAAATGCTACATGGGAGTTAGTACCTTTGCCTAAAGGTAAGAATGCAATTGGCTGTAAGTGGGTTTATAAGGTGAAGCACAATGCTGATGGTTCTGTGAACAGATACAAGGCAAGATTAGTAGTCAAGGGGTATGCCCAAACATATGGCATTGACTATGAAGAAACATTTAGTCCGGTTGCAAGGATGGCAACCGTAAGAGCAGTCATTGCTATGGCTGCATCAAAGGGATGGTCTTTACATCAGATGGATGTAAAGAATGCCTTCTTGCATGGTGATTTGCAAGAAGAGGTCTATATGGAGCAGCCACCAGGTTATGTGCATGCTGTTCATCCTGAGTTTGTTTGCAGGTTGAAGAAAGCCTTGTATGGCTTGAAGCAAGCACCTAGAGCATGGTCTGACAAGATAGGACAGTATCTTGTCACTATTGGCTTTCAGATTTCCAAGGCAGATTTCTCACTTTATGTGAGAAAAACAGAGAAAGGTATTATGCTGCTTGTCATTTATGTTGATGATTTGATTATGACAGGTGACAGTGATGAAGATATCCTTCATGTGAAAATGCTATTGAAGCAGAAGTTTGAGATGAAGGATTTGGGAGAGCTGCGTTATTTCTTGGGCATTGAGGTGATTAGATCACCAAGTGGGATACAGCTCTTGCAGAGGCAGTATGGATTGGACATGCTATCCAAATATGGGATGACAGGCTGTAAGCCTATTTCAGTTCCTTTGGAGCAAAATGTGAAGCTGAGCACAGATGCAGGTGAGCTTCTAGAAGACCCTACTATGTACAGACGCATAGTAGGAAGTTTGATTTATATGACTATTACCAGGCCAGATTTGAGCTATGCTGTTGGATTGGTAAGTCAGTTTATGCAGGCTCCAAGGAAACCACATTTGGATGCGGCTAGACGCATACTTAGGTATGTGAAGTCCACATTGCAGTATGGACTATTTTATGAGACTGGGGTTCAGATACAGTTGCATGGATACACTGATGCTGATTGGGCTGGTAGTATTTCTGATAGACGATCTACCAGTGGATATGTATTCTCTTTTGGGAGTGCTGCAGTCACTTGGAGCAGCAAGAAACAGCCTATAGTTTCCTTGTCGAGCACAGAGGCTGAGTACAGGGGTGCAGCAATGGCTGCATGTGAGGTAGCTTGGTTGCATAAGCTACTTTATGATATGCATCAGTCTACAGATGGGCCAGTTGTCATTTATTGTGACAACATGAGTAGTATACACTTGGCAAATAACCCAGTCTATCATGCTAGAACAAAGCACATTGAGGTGCATTATCACTATGTGCGAGAGAGGGTTTTACTAGGTCTTATTGATCTAGTTTATGTCAGCACAGAGGATCAGGTAGCTGACATATTCACGAAGGCATTGGGCGCAGAGAAGCTGCGCAAGTTCAGAGACCTGCTTGGTGTGCAGGAATTGGGATTGAGCTCGAGGGGGAGTGTTGAGATATCGAGCTCCACTCGTGATACGCCAGGGTGACCGTTGTATATTTATGTCACCGACTTGTCAGTTGCAGACGCGGTTGGTACACCACCCATGAATAGTAGCTACATGATAGCTATCCTTATCTACTCTAGTTCGTGGCTCAGTTAGTATGCCACCTTAGTTAGTTGAGTTTGGTTTGAGACCCATATATAGGGTTCTTCTATTTCTTTGTACTTGAGTTCTTTTGGCTTACACAACTAAGAAGAGGAAAACTGTTTTCAGCCTCCACCCTTGTGTGTCTTCCCCCATTGTGCAAGCAAGAAAGCTTCAAGCGAGACTCCTTCCTTCTCTCCCACAATCTTGACATATATTGTACGGGTGGATCACCTCCATGGTCGCACCGCGTAGTAACCCGAGAGGGCACTGCTCGATTCATGGGCCGAAGGTCGAGTGGTGAAAAGGCCAACCACGGGAATGATGTTTCGCTCCTAGACAGCTTGTGGGTCAGTTGGAGCTCTGGACACCCCTTGCTAGGTCAAGAATGGAGTTGAAGACCTCCGTGGCCCCCAACATCTGGGCATGTTGGGAGATCCTATTCTAGATAAAGGATTGAGTTTTGGTGCCATGTGAATTGGACCAGTTACTTCTGCAGGGCAGAAGGGATACTTCTGTTGGACAGAAGCGAAACATAATTTCTCCTGTATGGGCGGGAGACAAAGATTAACTTGAAGATAAGTTAAGGAACTTGTTTGATCTTGTTTGTCAATAGATTGCTTTGCTCTGTTTTCGTGTCTGTGCTATAATTTACGCGAACGAACCTTGTTCCCTAAAAGGCTTAATTAATGAAGCTGATTTTAAGTGTCCCACATAAATGTGGTAGGACCTAATTAGAAAACTAAAGCTATTAAGGGAAGCGGGTGGGCGGAATCCCCGACGGGTCCGTCCTATGGCAGGGTGGTCCCAGAGAACTGGGAGGCTTCTCACAAGTTTTTATCGTCATTCGACCTTTAGATATTGATAGGTCAGAACCCGATTCATGCCGTTTTAGGGGACCGGAATGGGACTATGCCCTATGGACAGAGAGGTTGAGCAATGTATCCCTCTCGTTTCCCATTCTCTTTGAACCAAGTGCGGCATAGATCTGCTTCGGGTTGGATATCTCTGCGTAAAGTAGGATGTCCAATACCCGACGCTAGAATGCTAACAGGAGACCTTGACAACTAGGAACCCAAATTTCAGGTCGATCCTAGTGGGTTCGGTCGTGAACGTTCCGTTGCGAGGCTGATTCGGGAAACCCTAGGCGACAAAACTCGGAACATTCCTTGGGAGTGCCGGGCAGCGACGCTTAGATTCGTTTCTCGATAGACCGCTAAAAGAGTGCCTGGAAAGCCGATGGGCGGGCACCTCACAACACGTTGTATGGATGGGTATGATTAAGTGTGAGGGCAGCATTTGATCAGTGCCTTTGGTTGTTTTACCCTTAGGGATCCATATCCAAGAATTACCCTCATAATAGCCTTGCACTTGCAATAGGGTCTTAGAAACCCATCGCGGCTTGACTGTACATCACTGTCTGTAGCTTTGTCTTGGCCTCCTAGATTTTGAGGTTGCATTCTTATCCTTGCAAAGGCATGGTTGATTGCTCCTCGGTGGCAGGCTCTGATGTTTACATATCCATCTGAATTGGGGTTCATGAGCATTGGCTTTGGCCGTAGCGGGTTGCTGGCATAGAGGGTTGTGGGTTGTAACAAGTCACAACCCCCCTCCTTAGACTTGGCTGCATGTGTTTCTATCGGTGGCCTTGCGGATCTTGTAGGAGTCCTGCAGCCCTTGCTGAAAGCTGCTACTATGAGAACATTGCCAATGGCTAGGTGGATACGCTGTGACTCATAATCGACATTGTAGTGAGCTTGCTTTTTAAATGTTTGACCTAGCACTGACTTTCTGGCTGCATCTTTAGTGTTTGGCAACACATAAAATATCATTTGTATTCTTTTAAACTTGATAGAAACTGTGGCCCTGCACTTCCCTAGGAGTGCATATGATCGGTCCCCCATATGGGCTTAGTTTGACAGTAGTGGGCTATAATTGTGGTTTGCCAAGGTGGGTCCAATGATCGTGGGTTAAGACATTGAAGTCTGCTCCCTCATTAATCAAGGCGTTGAAAGTGCAAGTTTGCTTGGTAGTGGTCATGATACAGAGGTAAGCAGGTTCTATGGCTTCCTCATTTTCATCATCAATCTCTGTGATTGTGGTTACTCGTACCTTGATAGGGGGGTTCTAACATTGGTGGTTCATAGAGAGGATGAGTGGGAGGGTAGTACTTCTTGATGCGACTTCCATTGAAGAAGCCTTTGTCCTCACCTTCCAAAGTCTCAAGTTCAAAATTACCAATTCGTGGTTGATGGCATTAACCTTGAAAGGCCCTAGACCTTTAAACTTCATTTTCTGTTTATGCCCCCTAACAGAGTACAAGAGCACTAAGTCTCCCTATTCAAAGTCGCGCCGATATGCTTGTCAAACCAGCTTTTGCGTCATGATTTCTCACATATGAGTGCATGGGTAGCTAGAAGTCGAGTTTCCAAGAGGCATTCGAGTTCAAACCCTTGACTACTCTAGGCTCATCCATCACTTTATCCTCCTAGTATATCTAGCTTGTTCCCTATGCCACAATTTTGATTTCCTTGCCCTTTCTTCTAGCCACCTTTTGGCCCCACTACATTCAAAGCTTGATTGCCTCCTTCACCACCCTTGGTGGTAGTACTCGATCAAGTGATTGAGGGTAGGAGAAGATGAATTGGAATGGGTTGCAGTGGCTTTCAAAAGCATCCTTTTCTGCTTCTAGCTCGACAAGTGCAACTTTTCCCTCCTCATTCATTCTATCACACTGACATTGAAGCTCTTTCACTAGCTCATCATGCTCCTCTATGTTGTGTAGTGTCAACAATACCAAAGTGATTGACACCTCAAGGCATGGCACCTTAGGACCTTGAGGGGATTCTGTATTGGCTACTACTGCTGGTCTCTTAGCTCCTACCAGTGGGACCCCTTCTGATACTATTGGTGCTAGCCCATGCACTTTGCCTAGTAGGTACTACACCCATGCCATTATGTTACTTTCATTAACTACTACTTCTATGACTCCTTGTATTGAGGTGGTTGTGGTAGCCATGAATGATGGTAGTGCATGCATGGGGACCTTTCCCCTACCCTCTACCACTGGTTTCCATTTAGCCTCCTCTGTGGCACCACTTGTTCTAGGCACATTTTCATGTGTCCACCTCATCATGGCTAGTTCTTGGGATTGAGAGATTTGTTCTGCTAATCTTCTAATGGTAATGGACACTTGCTCCTCCTCCTCTCATCTTAACCTTTCTTTCTCCTCCTCTTGTTTCTTTTTACGTTCCTCTTCAAGTCTCCTTAACTCCTCTTTAACCTTCTACAAGTCTCTACTTTCTTCATTAGTGGTTTTAGTCTTTTTGATGGGAATACTTAGCATAATTCTTTGCCCCTCTCCCTGATTGAATGGTGCTGAGCCTTGCTCCCCCTACTCTTCATTGACCATTCTCTTGCTTGAGGTTTCTTGTTGTTGAGTTTGGCGGTCAATTTCCCTCTTCTTAGCCACTTGCTTTGCTTCTTCCTAGCTTCTCGACTCAATTAGCTTCTTCTTCCTCGAGGTTCCCAGTAGAGAAAGAAACGGGAGGGCTCACTATAATGGGTGAATGATGCTCATGGATTGGTGATTGTTCTAGTGTTTCCTCCATTTCCTCTTCTCTGTCAATATCCCAAATGGCCTCTTGTATTAGGGCTATTAGCACTCCTCTAAAACCTATATTTGATACCTTGGCTGTAGATTTTTTCCATTTTGACTCATCCTCCATTGCTTGGGATTCTCCACCCATCTTGGAGCTTATGCTAGTACCTTAGCTTATGCATGGATTGGCGTTCGAACATGGGAGTTTCAATTTACTTTGTCCATCCAATGCCTTGGCTACAATATTATTGAGTAGTGGTATCCTTATTCTATTTGCGAGTGCATTGTACCTCTAGCTTGAGAAGAGAGCATGCACCATCTTAGCTTGCAATCTGACAATGGGATTGAGGATGTCTGCTAGGGTGATTCCATCGTTCATGTATACTTGTTGCTTATTCATCCCTAGCATTCCATACACACCTTTCTTTGGCCTCTTTATTGTCTTGTCCACTAACCCTAGAACTTTCTCAACCAACTTCATATCAAGCACAACTTCCACACTCTTGGTTACATCCCCTTATTTGACCATCATTGTACCTTCTTAACATCAAAGGATTTGAGAAATGATATGCACTTGTCACTATCTATTTGTTGCCCAATATTCTTTCAGTGACAATTTGAATAAAGGAAGGCTCGGTCACACATTGTGACTGTTGGAGTTCCCATTTGGTCTCTCTCTCTCTCTCTCTCTCTCTTGCTCTTGCTCTCCCGCCATAGATCTTCCAAGCAAGCTTCGATCCTTCTCTCCTTTCAACTAGTATCAAATCATAGTTGCTCAAGCATTCCAACTTGGTTCATGACTCCTTCAGCTTCCTATCGATTACCTACACTCATTGGGTCTCCTTCCCGACAGCCATAGCAGACTCTCCTGATGAGCTCCCATCACTCCCCGGCTTCCCGGCACCTACTCGGCCCATTTGGGCACCCTTAGGGCATTCCTTCAGAGGTATTGGACCTTAATCATTTTTCACATCTCCACTTCTTGGAGCTTGAAGGTATTTCCTTCCCCACCATTGTAAGGGGTGAGTTCCTTACATTAACCATCATCAATTGATTCTCAAGCTTCCATGGCTTCAACATCTCTTGTAATTCTTGGTTGTAAGACATCTTGAATTAAGAAATGGCAAGCTATGGTTTCTAGCATTTCATGTTAGTCTTTGTGTAAATTTCCATTGAAGTGACAACCTTCGTTTCAATTGGTATCAGAGCATGGGATTTGGTCCATGGGAAGAGTCATTTTCATAGAGAATTTAGTCATAGGGACAAGTAGCAGGTAACTGGAGTACTAAGTTTTGGTCACAAGATTTGGTACAATTCAAACCGTGACTAGTCAGAGTTCTCTAAAACAAGTCATGATTAATTTTGGAGGTTTCTTTGAAGGATATCTTGAGGAAGATGGAGGTTCTTGGCCGAAATAGCAAGTCGTGGTCAAATTGAGGCCTATTTTGAAGGTTCTTGACCTTAACTGGAGTCTAAATTGGGATTACAAGAGTTAAACGTTGATTACTTTTTGGGACTAGTTTCTCTCTCTTCTTTCTCTCAAGCTTCCCTCAAGCTTTCATGGTGGATCTTGGCTTCTCCTTTCTCTCAGGCCCATTAATGGCTCAAATGATCTACAAGACGGGATTCTTTAGTGTATAAACTCTCAGTAGAGTAGCTTAGTGCTTGGCTTATAGCACTTTCATTTTCTAATACAAGAGGATGTGTTTGCATTATTTGTGCTAAACACACCCCCCCTCCTCCACAAAAATTTTTAGTCAAGGCTATGGCTTAACAAGCTTTGACAGTCATTCTTCAAGGGTTTCAGCAATCATATAGAGCTATTTCTCACTCTCTTGATCATTCTTGGCCTCTCAAGCCCTGGCTATGGTAGATGTATGACATCAATGAACTTTTTTTGAAATTTCTTCAAGAGAACAAGGGGCTTTAGCTCTATCAAGCTTCTTGGAGCTTCCTCAACACTCAAGGAATGGACATTGATCCATTCTTGGACTTGAAGCTTCAAGAATAGTTGGCTATGGAGTCAAAACATGGCAGCAAGATTTAAGAATCCAATTCTTGGATCATTCTTTTCCATTTCATGGGGCTTTTGCTCTAAATCACTCCAAGGATCTCTCTTCTACTTCAAGCATTCAAGATTTTTGAAGAATCCAATCAATGTATTCAAGATTGAAGCCCAATCTTCTCTTGAACTACAAGTATGACAGGGATTGAAGATTTTCATTGAAATCTTCATCAAATAGGCTTCTAATTTCAAGAATTATCATCTATACTATTCATTGGAGCTGAAGACTTGATCTAGACTCCATTCTTGGATCAAATTTGGAGCTAATGTGTGGGATTATGGAGTCTATTCTTCTCTTGATCAATTGTTGGATTTAAGGAGAAGGTCTATCAATCTTTGTGACTGAGGCTTGAGTCAAGCAACATCTTCTTTCTCAATCATTGAAAGAGGTATTTCTACTACTCTTCTTTAATCTTTGTGATGTTTTTGATGATCGATGACCAAATGGATTGAAATAGGGTCCAAACAGTGAATCTATAGATTATTATAGGTTGTTGTCTCATCCTGTACAGTCATAAAGAATCAATTACAGAAATGGGATAGTTTACTCTGAAAAATTGGTTATACTCATTGCGTAGAGGACAAAGTTAGCTTCTATGCTAGCTATAGAGTACCTCATTTGGACCAATGGTTCAAAAGTTTTGGCCATTTAGTTATAGGTGGTCATTGTAGACAGCACTTGGACAAGTTGACAAGGTACATTGTTTTGATCTAAAGCAACCATATACCTCTTTCCAAACTTGTTATCTCAGTAAATCCAGTATATTACATGTTATTAGCTTCATTTGGAGCTATCAAGCACTTAGATTGGAGGAGTAAAGCTTTGGTTATTGACCACTCTTTGTTCGGCAATCCTAAATTACTACAATTTTCATGATGGCTAGGAATAAGAAGAAGGAACAGGTATTATAGCACATTAATGGGCAACACTATCATTATGACATTGAGGAATACAAGGACAATATCAATACATCCAATTTCAAAGGAGATAACCCTTCACCGATCGAACTTGAAGAATGGCTCGACAAATTGGAAATGTATTTCACTCTCTACCCATGCAATGATCAAGCAAAGATTTGTTATGCAGCCCTAAACCTAGAGGGATATGTGCATATGTGGTGGAGATACATGAGTAAGATTGGACAGAATTTTCAGTCTTGGGAGGACTTCAAATCAGCCAACCATGACTGAAGTGTTTGTGTCACCAATGGAGAAGGAAAGGCTTGAAACGAAATGGTATGATCTTAGGCAAAGTGGTCCTATCATGAGAGAATATTCCAGTCAATTTCTAAACCTTTCCATGTACGTGGAAGGCATTTTCGATTCAGCCAAATTGAACAAATATATTTTTGGTATTGATCTAGACCTTCAGCTGAAGTTGGGGTAGCCAAGCCTGCAAATGTTCATGCAGCCATTCAATATGTTGAGAGGTACAAATAGAAATATAGAAGAGTTTTGACTTCATTTTAGCCCAAAACATGAATGAATTATCAATCAAATCAGCCTATGAGATTTGGATAGCAGTTCAGCCAAAAAAGAGAGGGATTTAGAGTTGAAAACGGGTTTCAAAATAATTTCAACAAGGTTCCTATCCTACAACATATGCTTCAAAATAGGGCAATAATTTTAGATATAATGCTGATCCAAAAGGAGAATTCAAAAGGGCTGAAGGTGCAATTAGGAATTTTTCCAATAACAACAGCAACAAGGCACTTCCCAATGACAAATCCAAGGGTCTAGGTTTAATTGTGGGGAGAAATGGTCTCCTGAGCACAAGTTGAAGTGCAAAGGATATATGGCAAAGTCTAATATGCTGAATATTGAAGATGTTGATGAAGAAGGGATACAAGAAGGAAATTTTTTGCAAGTAGAGGCAGTTCCTACTTGTGATGAGATGCATGAGCATGATGATTAGGACACACAGGAGGAATTAGAGCTGGTTAGTAATTTTGCTTATGATCCAGGTGGTCCATTTGATCCTGGTGGATCAAAGATTGAAGATCCTTTTATAGTTTCTTGTCAGCCAATGTTATGTTCCATATCTCAGGATGCATGGATGGATTGTAAAGGTGAAAGTACACTTAGGCTCAAGGGTATTATAAATTCAAAGGTTGCCCATATTCTCATTGATACAGGCAGTACTACACATAGTTTTGTCAATGCCAAATCACTATATGAGCTGAAGTTATGACCTCAAGAAATAGAAGCCCCACTAAAGGTACAAGTGGCTAATGGTGCTCAAGAGTTGAGCAAAGAGATATGCCAGCTGACTCTATTGAATTATCAAAGTCTTGCACTATTTTGACGGACTTGATTGTTCTAGATATGGGTCCTATTGACATCATCATTGGTTGTGATTGGCTTAAAAAGCTTGAAATTTTTTCTTTGGATCTAAATCAAATATTCATGGAGTTTACTTGGAATGGACAACAAGTAAAACTTAATGGCATGGAGAGAAAGCAAGTGGAAATAATCAACAAGAAGAAGATGAAGAAAGAAATTAATGCTATGTCTTGCATTTTCACACTTCTTTCATCAAAGATAGATGAAAATCAACAATCTACTTCACCTAAGGAGCAAGATCCATGTCTATGTAAACTTTTGGAAGAGTTTAAGGATATATTCTAGACACCTACATCATCGCCTCCTCAGCGAGAAGTAGATCATGCTATTGATTTAATGCCTGATACTAAACCCATCAACAAACCTCCTTATAGGTTATCCAAGTATGAGAGAGAAGAAGTAGAGAAACACGTTAAAGACTTGCTCGAAATGGGGTTTATTCAGCCTAGTTAGTCACCTTTTGCTTCTCTCGTACTACTTGTCAAGAAGAAAGATGGGTCATTTAGGATCTGTATTGACTATAGAAGAGCACCATAAAGAACACGTACCCAATCCCCCGGATTGATGATTTGTTGGATGAACTTAAAGATGCAAGAGTTTTCACTAAGATTGACTTAAGGTCAGGATATCACCAAATTAGGATGAAAGAAGGAGATGAGTACAAGATAGGTTTTAGAACATAAAGAGGTCTCTACCACTTCCTAGTTATGCCATTTGGACTTTCAAATGCACATGTAACTTTCCAGGCTCTTATGAACAAGTTTTTGTAGCCATTCTTGTGTAAATCAATCTTGGTATTCTTTGATGACATTCTCATCTATAGGAAGAGTTGAGATGAACATTTGAAACATGTCAAAGAAGTTCTTCTTACCTTGAGGAGACACAAGATTTTTGCAAAGGAAAGCAAGTGTACTTTTATGACTGATGAAGTAGAATACTCGGGTCATATAGTTGGTGAGAAAGGGATTATGGTTGATCAAAAGAAGGTCTAGTGCATCAAGGATTGGCCCATACCACAAAATTCTACTTCACTACGAGGATTTCTTGGATTATCTTCTTTCTATAGGAGATTCATCAAGAATTATGCCCATGTAGCAGCTCCTCTTTTACTGATAGATTGAAAAAGGAAGCTTTCTTTTGGGATGCTATAGCCACTAAGAGTTTCAATGAGTTGAAAAGTCTACTAATTTTAGCACCTATCTTAGTGTGCCTAGACTTTTCCAAGGAGTTCACTATATTTACTAATGCTAGTGGCAGAGGTATTGGTGTTGTATTGGGGCTGTTTTATGCCAAAACCATGGTGTTATTGCCTATGAAAGTAGGAAGCTGGATGATAAAGAAAGACAACTCCATGGCTATGAGTAGGAAATGCTAGCCATTCTTCATGCGATCAAGAAGTGGCACCATTACATTTATGGCGACCATTTTAAGGTAAAGAGTGACCATTGTGTGTTGAAGTATTTCCTCTCTCAACCAAATCTCTCTCCCAAATGAAGACGATGGTTAGCTACACTTCAAGCATATGATTTTGAGATTTCTTATATGGCAGGCAAGGATAATGTGGTGGAAAATGCTTTATCCAAGATGTAGGCATGTTCTATTTTTAGCATCTCTACCATACACAAGGATTGGATCCACAACATTCAAGAAGAATATCTTTTAGATGATCACACTACCAATATTATGAAGAAATTATAGCAAGATGATGGATCTAAATTTCCCAATTCCAAATGGCAAAATGGACTTCTTTGGTTTAAAGAGAGAGTATACTTGACCCCTCAGTCATCATTTAGATCTCCAATTTTACAAGAGATTCATTCTTCTCCTTTGGTAGGACATATTGGATTGTTTAAAACCTTTGACAAGATTCATAAATTCTTCTATTGGAAAGGAATTTGGAAAGATGTCAAGGAATATGTGATGTAGTGCTTACCATGCCAGTAGAATGAAGACTCAAATATGCTGCCTAGTGGTCTACTTCAGCCTTTGCTTATTCCACATGGTAAATGGATTGATATCAGCATGGATTTTATTACAAGCATGGCTGGAATAGCGTTTTTTTTGTGGTTGATTGTCTTACAAAATTAGCCCACTTCATACCTACCAAAGTCCAATATTCAGCAAAACAGGTGGTAGATCAGTTCATGGAAGAAATTTTCAGACTTCATGGATTACCTATGAATATTGTTTCTGATAGAGATTCCAAGTTTATGGAAATTTTTTGGAAAGTTGTTTTACTTCCATGGGTACCAAACTAACTCCAAGTACTGCCTATCATCCACAAACAGGGCCAAACTGAAAGGGTTAATAAATGGTTAGAAATATACCTCAGACACTTTTTCCATGATACACAAAATGCATGGGATCATTGGATTCATCTTGTGGAGTTGTGTTACAATAATACTCATCACATGAGTATTGGCATGTCACCATTTGAGGCATTGTATGGATATAAAGTCCAAGTACCTTCAGCATTGTTTCATGATGAAGTGAATCCTCTTGCTCGAGAAGAGTTGGAAAAGATGGAAGCCTTAATGAAGCAGTGCAAAGAAAATATTAGCAAGGCACAAGAGACAATGAAATCATATGCAGATGATAAAAGAAGGCATGTGGATTTTGAAGAAGTAGAATGGGTAATTGAGAAAGTACCTAAGCCTCATTATGCTTCTCTCAATGGTGGACATTATAAGCTTGCTCATCGCTATTATGGTCCATATCAAATCATAAAGAAAGTTGGGGATCTTGCTTACCAACTTGATTTACCTCCTACCACACACATTCACAATGTTTTTCATGTGTCTCAACTCAAGAAATACATTGGGCCTAACATACAAGTTCTTGAAGAACTACCTCCTCTTGATGAAGATGGCTTAATCATCTATGAGCCCAAAAGAATTGTTGGCAAGAGAGAGCAGGTTTTATGGAACTATATTGTTATGGAATATCTTGTCAAGTGGAAGGGATTGCCTATGGAGGAATCATCTTGGCAACATGCTTCATATTTGGATCAATTTCCATGGCTTCTTCAAGAAGATAATTAGTTCATTGCACAATGGACAACTTGTTGTATTAATTTTTTGTCATGAAAATAATTAACCTATCGACATCAAAATTAGATTTTCACGATATGGATGGTTACCTTATAAAGTATACTTCATTTCTATATCTCATATGTGACAATTTGACATTTCTATCCAAAGTTATGGGTCATTTACTATCACTACCCTATTCAGGACATCATTCTAGATTTCCACTATTTTGAGCTTATTTTGGAGATTCTTTTCAATGGAAGATTATCTTCTTCAATCGACAACTTCAACAAGGATATTCAGTATTGGCCTCTCATTTCTTAATAGTTACCATTCATTTGTCCTTTCACTCTTCAAAGTTTTGAGGACAGAACTTTTGGGCAAGGATGGTGGATTGTAATAAAGCAATTTTCATGTTGCTTTAATTAGGAAATTAGCCTATCTTGGACTGGAGTATAAAAGGCAAGAGGGTGCCAATGTAAATTATCTTTTAATCATTTTTCACATCTCCACTTATTGGAGCTTGAAGGTATTTCCTTCCCCACCATTGTAAGGGGTGAGTTCCTTACAACACCCATCATCAATTGATTCTCAAGCTTCCATGGCTTCAACATCTCCTGTAATTCTTGGTTGTAAGACATCTTGAATTAAGAAATGTCAAGCTATGGTTTCGAGCATTTCTTGTTATCCAATATTTTGTGTTAGTCTTTGTGTAAATATCCATTGAAGTGGCAACCTTCATTTCATTAGGAACATTAGTTAGTTTAGTGGTATGGTATTTTTCATTAGTAGGATGCATTAAGGTTGAAAAAATAAGGAAAAAGAGAGAAAAGATAAGTTTTCATAACAACCAAGAAGCATGGAAATAAAAGAAAATAGATTTTGAATAAATTCAGAGAGTAAGGGAAGAAAGAGAGGACATTAAAAGAAGAGAAAAGGGGGAAATAGCTCATTTTAGCATGTGAGAGATTGAGAGAGAGAGATAGCAGTAGGCCAAGAGAAAGTAGTAGGTCAAGAGAGCAATAGCAACAAAAATCCATCATATCATCACTCTTGGTGATTCTAGGTATACTGAAAACCTTTCTTGCTAATTGAAGAATAATTATAGAATCGTCATTGGGTGCACTTGTGATTTATTGAGTCATTTATCATTAATTTTTTTTCATTTGGTGTGTTTTCTCACTGCTCAGATGGCCAAACCACTTTTGTCCTCTCAAACAACTCTTAAAATTCCACACCTTGGACAATTGGCCCCTCAAACGGCTGAATCTGGGACTCAGACAGACACCTAAAAGTCCCCTTGAGTAGCTCTCACTTGGATGGCCTCGAACAACCTTGGATGGTCAAATTGTCCACTTGGATACACCCTCTCAAACTCAGACACGAATCCATATCTAAGTTGGGCTCTATCACTCAAACAATCCAAATCAACCATTTGGACAATCCAAATCGACCACTCGGACGACCGAGTCTAGGACTCAAATGAACAAAAACCTGCAACTCAAATATCCAAATTTGCAGGAAACCTAAACTAGAACATGTTTTTAGGGACCATTGAGGCCCCCCAAACATACCAAAGGCTATGAGCTAATTATTAGGTGACGATCTCAGACCTGCAAGTGTGAGCATAGAGCTGACTAACATTGAAATTTACCCTCAATAGCCCAAGAACTGACCAAATTAGTCGATCACTTGTAGCTTCCTTCCCAATAGAGACACTATTCGATTGCCTAGGCGGACCACCTATCAGGACCCCATAGAGGATCAAAATTGACTACTAGGTTTGATCACAACATGCGTAAAAGAGCTAAAACCATAAAAGAACTAATTGGCAAGAGATGTGTGTGTGTGAATGAGTTCATTGAAGGTTGCATATTGCATTGCAGACACTTAGGTGTATGAGAAAAGTTGAAAGCCTGATTGTGCAAAACTCACATTTCATTGCACCATCCAAGTATGTGAATAAGCATAAACTTATGAAGCGATTTAATTAACAAGGAATACACTAAAGGAGAATTAAGCAAAGAAACAAACCCACCAGTAGAACTTGCAAAACCCTTAGGACCATGGAAAAAACCAAGAAAACTAACACTGAGAAGTGAATAACCTCAAACTACTTGATATCACTGAGCGAAGAAAGGAATGAACCAGAATTAGAGACACATCCTTAGCCAACCTAATCACCCTCATTGACACCTTAGTGGTTTAAGAGACCGCCAACATGGTACGTGCTAGCACAAACACACGCAACCAAGACCTTGACTTAGGAGATTTTCTAGTTGACATACAACAACTCATATCACGATACAATTGTCAAATGAAAATAACACACATTAGGAGATCCATAGATGAAATCATAGTTGATCTTGAGGAGGCGAGGAGGCTAGGAAGACTTGCCCTACAATGCATAGCCAGTTACAACTAGGAGCAACGTGCTCAGAGGCTACGCCAAGAGATAGAGCTCAACGAGGTCCAACGAGTCCCAACCATCATAGGCAAAAACAGAGGAGGAGGAAATGTGGATATGGAGAGAGTGTTAGAAGCAGATCTTACATTGAGTGAACTTCTCATGAAGCGACTATTAGATAACACTGTCGTAGAGAAAAACGGGGTAGCTCTAGCAACTTCATTACTAGCTAGAGTAAGAATCACCCCAAATGCTAAAAACCAAACTAAGATACCCATAGTTGCAAAGCAACTTGAGAAATATCAAGTAGGTAATGATCCTCACAGTTTCGTTGATCAGTTTAAGTAGGTGTGTGAGGCAAACAACATCATGGACCTTGCTCAATGTGCACAAGCTTTTGGAGTCTACCTAGGAGACAAGGAACGAACTTGGTTTACTAGCCTAGGCAATGTTGAGCGTAACAACTTCAATAGCCTAAAAGATCTTTTCATTAAGAGATTTTTTGAAGCCAGATACTCAGACAACCTCATTGTCAGGTTGATGAATGTCGGTCAAAAAGACAAGGGGAAAATCTGAGACTATGTCACTCATGTGAGAAGTTTCTATAAGAGGATGCCAGTAACAACAATCCAATCAGAGAGCAGTCTCTCCACCATGTTTATCACAATGGAATCCAAAACAAAGAACTCTATAAGGCCTTAGCCAATAACTCGAACCTAAAAAGGGATGTGTTAGCTAGGGTCTTTGAAAGGCAATACACATGGATGACTTGCTAAGAGAGAGAAGCTTAAGACTCACATTGCAAGAGAACACCACCTCTAGGAACACCAAGAGAACCACAACCCTCAGTGAGAAATCAAGCCATAGCATGCAAGATAAGGGGAAAAATATAGACCAAAACTAAGAGATAGCTAACTTGAAGTTAGAGTTTGTCCAAGCTACAATAGATGTTGAGAAGGAAAGTGCAACCCCACATGCAATGTGTGCATTGTGGTGGGGACCATCTTCTAGCTGAATGTCCCGACCCTAATCATGACTTTGTGCTAATTGTGATAGATTTGGATATGATGCAATGCACTGTTGATTGCCAAGAAGGCTCCCATACCCACAACCCTATACTCAACCCTACTATCCAAGGAATAGGTAACCCAATTTTGGAAGATGAGCTCCATTAGCTCTACTAGCACATAATGACTCAAAGCTAGCTACCCCTAGGATTGACATTAACCCCACGGAAATCCCTAGGCCACCTATACCCATAGTGACCCATATACCAAGCAATACTCTGATACACTTCTTCGTAGAGGAGCCACTAGAGGAAAAAACATATGCAAGCCCCTATGTTTGCTATGATGAGGAGGGTAATCCTATATTGATGAACTTTAGACCAATGTTGGTTATGGCTTTAGGCAGGGGTCTAGGAGGGGGGCTACTAGCATGTTGGACTTGTGGACATCTAGGGCACACTTCATCTTGTTGCCCTAAAAAGGAGCAAGTAAGCAAGGACAAGGTAGATTTAAGATGTCTAGAGTACAAAGTTACATATTTGTACATTGATTGCCCTAGATGGAGATGTTGAGATGGCAAGCTCAACACCTGCGGACATTGATGATGGACCGCCTGGCTAGATGGGTCCACATGTCTACCCTTAGCACGTTGGTGGTCATTATGATACTCACATGACCACTGACTTATCACTTATTATATTTAGTTTGTTACACCTACTTACAGCTAGCAAAGACATAGCGCCAGCCGATTAGTGTAGTCGATTATGCACTGTTTGACTTAGTAGGCCACTTTCCTTTATGTTGTATCTTATCTATACTTTGTGTACATTGTATAGTGTATGGAAGAAAAAGAAAAAACCAACAAGAAAACGTTTTGGCATCCATCTCTCTTCTTGTGTTCTTGAGTGAGCTTCCTCTTGTGTATACAGTGTGTGTTTGGCACTGCAGCTCAAGCAAGTCCTCCCACCACGCGATTCTTGACAATGTATCAGAGCCATGCCAGTGAGAGAGGCTAATTTTGAAGGCTAAAGTGAAGGAGAAGAAGCAAGGTTCCAACAAGCAAGCAACAGGTAAGAAGCTCTCCCATTCTTCCACTCTCTTTGTTGGATAGTGCCAGTGGAGGCACCAAAAGCAGGGTTGAGCAAAAATCTCAGATTGCTATGATATTTGTGTGCGAGCAGATCACTTAGGGCTTTCCCGCAGTTATTTTGGGCGTCTGAGGCCGTTCCAGGCCCAGTTTTAGAGCCGTAAGGTTGCGGATAGCAGTTTCAGGATACATTGTGATTTCGGATGTATTGACCGAAAGTGGGTGCACAGGTTACAGATTGCGAATCTGTAATTTTTGAGGTGCTTTCAGGAAGGAAACATAAGGTTTATCTGCAAACGGGTTGCAGATTACATGTACTATTGAGAAATCAGTGAAAAAGGTTGCTTGATGTAGTGCTGTGCATGTATTGTGATAGATTGCAGAAGACTAGCTTGCTGTGCTATATCCTTGTTTGTGATAATGGCAGAGAACAGTGGAAATTCCATTATTGAGAAACTCGACAAGAACAAATACCCTTCATGGAAGTTCCGTGTGACGAACTTCCTCATTGGAAAGGGCCTTTATGAGTTTGTCTCAGGTGAAGAAAATGAGCCAGAGCTGGGTATCCTTCCGACTACAGATGAATTAAAAGCATGGAAAGAGTGGAATGCAAAAAATAAAAAGGTGATGTACTGGCTATCTGCAGTCATTGATAATACTATGCTGGGACATATCAGGAATGCAGAAACTTCACATGCAGCTTGGACAATTTTTGAGAGCATGTTTCAGTAAATACAAAGGCATGAAAGATTCAACTCAAGCAAGAGTTGAATGCCTTGAACAAAGGGAAAATGTCTGTCAATGAGTATGTGTTGAAGGCGAGGAGCATTGCAAATGCTTTAGCAGGGATTGATGCAATGCCAGATGATGATGATTTGGTTTCATCCACTCTAAGTGGCCTTAACAATGAGAAGGCATGGAAATCATTTGTTACTTGAGTATATGTACGAAAGCCATTTCCAGATTTTGATGAGCTGATCTCTCTCATGATTACTGAAGAGATCAATATGTAGGGTGATTCTTTTGAAAGAAATGGTGAACAGGCCGAATCATTTTACTCAATTTCAGGAAGGGGACGTGGTAGATTCTCTTTGAGAGGCCGTGGTATGGGACGTACTGGTGATAACCAGCAAAACAGGTTCAATCAATAATTTGGTGAAATGCAGGTTTCTAGAGGCCGAGGAAACTTTAGAGGTAGGGGAAGCTCTAGAGGAAGAGGTGGATGGTAGAGTAGAGGTTCTGGAAATTCTACTATTGTTTACCATTATTGTGGCAAAACAGGCCATATTGCAGCCCATTGCTATGCAAAGAATGATGATATTCATAGTGGTAAATTGCAGCAAGGAAACTATGCATCATCTTCACGACAGAATGAAGACAAAAATAAGTGTCTGTTTGTTATGCAGCATATGATGAATACAGTTACAGGAAAGGGGACACATGATGATGTATGGTATGTTGACTCAGGTGCATCTAATCATATGACCAGTCATGTTGAATGGTTTGGAGAGATGCATGACTTACAAAATCCAGGTTATGTGCAAAAGGGTGATGATTCATACCACCCAATTTCACACATTGGAAAGGTTCCCTTGTCCTTGTATGATGGCCAGACAAAGAGTCTGACAGATGTATTACATGTGCCATCAATTACAAAGAATCTAGTATCTATTGGCTAAATGGTAGAGCAAGGGTTGCAGGTCCGATTCAATATAAAAGGTTATTTTGTAGAAGACTTTAATGATAAGTGTAGGTTGGTCACAAAAGGAAGTAGAGTTGGCCAAATGTTCACTTTAGATGCTGGAATTCCTGCAATGGATGCTGCTATGTATGCTAAAGGAAAAGGAGTAGTTGCAGATATTGAAATATGGCATAAACATATTGGACATGCAAATGTGCAAAGGCTGAAATTAATGCAGTCCAGAGGATTGGTTACAGGGTTGCCTTCTTTTAGAGTTGTAAAATTGCACAAAGTTTGTGAAGCATGCCAATTTGGAAAGCAGGCAAGACAACCCTTCTCACATGATAGAGAAGTGAGTAGAAAAATACTTGATGTAGTGCATATAGATGTTTGGGGGCCTACACAGAATGTATCTCTTGGTAGTAGCAAATACTTTGTCACATTTATTGATGACTCTTCAAGGAAGTTATGGGTATACTTCATGAAGGAAAAAAGTGATGTGTTTGAGTACTTAAAATCTTTTAAGGCAGTTTTTGGAACAGATACATGCTTAAAAGTAAAGTGCTTGAGATCAAATGGAGGGGGAGAGTACCTCTCTAATGAGTTCAGTGGCTTCTTGAGGACTCATGGGATAAAGAGGCAATTTACTTGCAGGTATACCCCACAGCAAAATGGTGTTGTAGAAAGAAAAAATAGGCATATTACAAAAGTTGCACGGGCATTAATGGCTGAAAAGAATATGCCCAAACATTTTTGGTCTGAGGCTATCCATACTACTGTTTACATTATGAATAGAACTTCCATAGCTGTAGTTCATGGGATGACTCCTGAAGAATGCTTTACTGGCAAGAAGCCTGATGTATCGCACTTGAAGGTATTTGCTATGTTACATACGTTCATGTGGTAGATGAGCTACGAAAGAAGCTTGATCCGAAGGCAAAAAAATGTGTTTTTATTGGATACTCTTTAGAGCAGAAAGGGTATCGCTGTTATAACCCTGTCACAGGTGAGTTCAGAGTGAGCATGGATGTTATCTTTGATTAGATGGGAAGTTGGTATACACCTGCTGGTGATGTTTTGGATGATGATAATGATCAGGACAGCTATGTGCAGAAAGATAAACAAGAATCACGTAGTCTTAGTGGACCAAAAACATCATCTGGTACTACACCTACAGTGAGCCCTTGGTCTAGGAGACTAAGGAGTAGCCCCACGTCTTCAGGTGAATCTATAAGTGTTGCAGGGAAGGACAAAGGAAAGAAGAAAGTGCTGGATGGTAATGATGCACCTATCGGTCATTTGGGATTGGATGGAGATTCTAATGGTTTGGAGAGCTTGGATGATGAGCTTGGTATTCCTTCAGTCAAGATACCAGGTATACACAGAGCTCATAGTAATGTAAAGGCTCCATTGAGTGATCCGGTGGTACATAGATCTAGCAGCGTCAGATATCCTGTTAAAAGATTTCGTTTTGAAGGTTATGCAGCTCACCATTATGCTTATATGGTGAAACTAGTTGAGGATGTTGAGCTCAATTGTTTTGAGGATGCTGTTGGTCATGCTCATTGGGATGAAACAATGGATGAGGAGATGCCTACATTAGAAGCCAATAAGAATTGGGATTTGGTACCCTTACCTAAGGGTAAGAAAGCTATTGGCTGTAAGTGGGTTTACAAAGTCAAGCATAATGCAGATGGTTCAGTTAGCAGGTATAAAGCTAGGCTGGTTGCAAAAGGCTATGCTCAAATATATGGCATAGATTATGAAGAGACATTCAGTCTAGTTACTAAGATGGCAACTGTTAGGTGTGTGATTGCCTTGGCAGCAGCCAAAGGTTGGAGTTTGCAGCAAATGGATGTTAAGAATGCCTTCTTGCATGATGAATTGTAAGAAGAAGTGTATATGGAGCAGCCAACAGGTTATGAGGAGTTAGAGCATCCCAGATATGTGTGCAGGTTAAAGAAGGTGCTCTATGGGCTGAAGCAAGCACCTAGAGCATGGTCATACAAGATTAGAGACTATCTTGTCAATATTGGATTTCGTATTTCTAATGCTAATCACTCACTTTATGTGAGAAAGGGAGATGCAAGTTTTGTCATCATAGTCATCTATGTGGATGACTTGATTATTACAGGTGACAGTGACAATGGAATTGCTGAAGTTAAGGACTTCTTGAAGAAGAAGTTTGAGATGAAAGATTTGGGTGAATTGAGATACTTCCTTGGTATTGAAGTGATCAGATGTGATGATGGTATATGGCTATCCCAAAGGTAGTATGGCTTGGATATGTTATCCAAGTATAGTATGACAGCATGTAAGCCTCTTTCAGTACCATTGGAGCAAAATGTGAAGCTGAGTGCTGACATTGGGGATGATATAGAAGACCCTACTATGTTCAGGAGGATAGTAGGGATTTTGATTTACATGACTATCACAAGGCTAGACTTGAGCTATGCTGTTGGCCTTGTCAGTCAGTTTATGCAGATGCCTAGAAAGCCTCATTTGGATATAGCTAGGCGTATTTTGAGGTACGTGAAGTCCACTTCACATTATGGACTTTTTTATGAGGCAGGTAAGGATGTACAAGTCTTTGGATACACAGATGCAGATTGGGCTCGTAGCATGTCAATATAGAAGATCGACAAGTGGATTCATGTTTTACCTTGGTAGTGCAACATTTACATGGAGCAGCAAAAAGCAACCTACAGTTGCTTTATCGAGTACAGAGGCTGAGTATAGAGGTGCTACTATGGCAGCATGTGAGGTGGTATGGCTACAAAAGTTATTAGGTGATTTGGACGCGCAGGGAGATGGTCCAGTTGTCATTCATTGTGACAACATGAGCAGCATACAGCTAGCTAGGAATCCAATGTTCCATGCTAGGACAAAACACATTGAGGTGCACTACCACTTTGTGAGAGAGAAGGTACTTACAGGAGAGATTGACTTGGTATATGTCAGCACACAGGATCAGATAGTTGACATTTTCACAAAGGCATTGGGTGCAGTGAAGCTTCGAAAGTTTTGAAGCTTACTTAAAGTTGTAGAGATAGAGTTGAGCTTGAGGGGGAGTGTTGAGATGGCAAGCTCAACACGTGCAGACATTGATGATGGACCGCCTAGCTAGATGGGTCCGCATGTCTACACTTAGTACGTTGGTGGTCATTATGATACTCACATGGCCACTGACTTATCACTTATTATATTTAGTTTGTTACACCTACCTACATCTGGCAAAGATATAGCGCTAGTCGATTAGTGTAGTCGGTTATGCATTGTTTGACTTAGTAGGCCACTTTCCTTTATGTTGTATCTTATCTATACTTTGTGTACATTGTATAGTGTGTGGAAGAAGAAGAAAAAACCAGCAAGAAAACGTTTTGGCATCCATATCTCTTCTTGTATTCTTGAGTGAGCTTCCTCTTGTGTATACAGTGTGTGTTTGGCACCGTAGCTCAAGCAAGTCCCCCCACCACCCGATTCTTGACAGGAGATCCCCTACTAGTATGATGATTGTACCATCAATACCATTTTAATTCTTTAGTGTCAAAACACGTGATGATGAAGCCACACCAATTCCACTAAACATCCTGACTTGAGCTCAAATGAAGTGGGCTAGTATCTCATTACTTGGAACTAGCAACTTAAAAGCAACATTTGATGGAAAGAAGAGTCGAAGGAGAAGAAGGAAGAGGGCAGATGCTAAGATAACACTCAAAATTGATAGTGCCACCACTCTAACCAAAGGGGAACAAGTTATAGATGCAGAGGTAGAAACATCTACTTCTAAGATAGTGGAAAAGGAACGTGCCAAGATTAGAGAATACCTCGACACAAAACACCAATTAGAAGTTGTGGACAAAGTCAAAGAGTGGGTGAAAGAAGCTCAAGCACACTTGTAGGTTGCAAAGTCATTTGTCATGAAGGATGAGATTAATGAGCTCTCTATCATGAGTCCACCAATCTACCCTATGCACTTGAGATCAAGAGGCACATCAACACCCCATGTAGCACTACACAAGGAGAATCTAGATGCCACAGATATATGAATTGCCCAAGAGCATTGGTAGAAAGGCCTTGAGTTAGAGGAAAATGAAAAGGTTGGAAATTTTCTCACGACACTAATATCAACTCTTGTTACCTTACCATTAGGAGAATTGCTTAGGCAAAACCCCATGCTATGGCAAGTGTTGAAGTAGTGGGTAGAAAGACCCGACAGACATGGAGTGATTGACTTGTCAAACCATGATGCAAAGATGCATATACCAAGCTTAACTCTGAACCTATTGTCTAAATCTCTACAAGTGAATGCCTTTTGGGAGGGCACGGAAATGCACATAGTCTCACCTGTTGTTACATTAGGTGATGCCACACATAAAGGAATTGTGGACATGGGAGTAGGAGTTAGTATGCTTAGCTACGTAGTCCTCAAGCTTGGGAAAACCCACTAAAGGAAATTGCATAGTTTAATTTTACACTAACAAATAGAATGAAAGTTAGAACATTTAGAGTGCTAAAAAATTGGCCTCTAAAGATAATAGGAATCTAATTATTGGTTAACTTCACAGTCATGAAGGGAGTGGACTACAATATTTTGTTAGGTAAGCCATGGATGAGAAATGCTCGAGTGATAGAGGATTGGGGTAATGGCCTGATATTCTTGGGCAATGGAACATAATATGTTTGAGTAGAGATGGACACTTGGAAAACCTCACTAGTTGACCTTGATGCTATCTCTACAATACTAAAGGGTGACTCACAAGGAAAGCATGAATATGGACCCTTAACTAAGCATATTCCTTACCTTGAGGATGAGTGTGATTGGATGCATGTATTGACAACCATCAACTTGCCATTCTTAGATGATGAGGATGACTATAGGCAAGCTATAGAAGTAGCTAGTAAACCCAAGGGAGTCATAGCTTCTGAGTTACCCAAGAATGATGCTACATGATCAATACCTCTCTACATGATGGCCAAGAGTTCCATCAGCTAATCAATGCCTATCACCTACCACGTACAAACTAATAAACTTGAACTCCATAGAATTATTGAGTACCTGATGAGAGAGCTAGCTAGTAACCTAGCTGCAAACTTTAAACCTCTTAAGGATCTCATAAAGAATCTAGAGTGGCAATGGACTGAGGGTCACGTTTGCTTATTGTGGGAAGGCTTGCCTTGATGTTTAGGTATCCATTGAAATGTAGGTTGCTTAACCTTAGGAGTGGGTTTGGTGGGGTGGTATTTTGTGGGCTGAGTGGGGTGTGACACATCACGACCCCTCTCCTTAACCTTAGGCATGGTCTTCTCTATTGGTGGAGTGGCAGTCTTGGAGGGACCCGCGCTGCCCTTGCTGAAGGTTCTCATGATGCGCACATTTTCTATGGTGAGGTGGATACATTGCAAGTCGTAATCGACGTAACAATGGGTTTGCTTTTTGAAAGTGCACCCTAGCAGCAACGCCTTGCCTGCCTCCTTCGTGTTGGGCAACACATAGAAGATGATTGGCAAACTTTCAGACTCAATAGAGACAATGACCTTGCATTTCCCAAGGAGTGCATAGGATTCAGTCCCAAATGGGCTAAGTTAAGCATTAATTGACTACAACTAGGGTTGACCAATGAGGGTCCAATGAGCATGGGTTAGGATATTGATGTTAGCTCCCTCATCGATCAAAGCATCAAAAGAATGTGTCTTTTGGGCTATGGCCATGATTCGTAAATGAGCTGGAGCAATAGCTTCCTCATCATCCTCTATCTTGGTGATGGTTGTGACGTAGGCATTGCTAGGGGCCTCTATCATAGGGGGCTCATGTAAAGGATGTGTGGGAGAATAGTACTTCTTCATGCGACTGCCATTGAAAAAGCCTATGCCCTCGCCTTCCAGTGTTTCAAGTTTGACATTGCCCATCCTATTGATGGCATATACTCTAAAAGGTCCTAACCCTCTAAACTTCATTTTCTGCTTATGGCCCTTCATAGAGTATAACAACACAAGGTTACCCTAGTCAAAATCACGTTGTTTGACATGCTTGTCAAACTACATCTCTCTTCACACCTTTTCACATATTAGAGCATTGGCGATGAGTCTGGTTTCAGCGAGGCGTTCCAACTCGATAAGACGATTAGTCCAAGCCTCTTTCCCTTCTCAATGCTCATGCACTGATATCCTTAAGCTAGGGATAAAAATTCTAACGGCAGGATAGCCTCGGTTCTGTATGTTAGCCTGAAGGGCATTTGTTGCACAGTTGTTTTATAGGCTGTTCAATAGGCCCATAAAGCTGCCATGAGCTTGTTATCCCAGTCGCTCCGAGAAGTGGAAACCACCTTTGTGAGCACGTTGACCAGGATCTTATTCATTGATTCTGCCTAGCCATTGGCTTGGGGATAGTACGGTGAAGACTTCCTATGGATGATCAAGAACTTTGAGAGTAGGTGGGCAATCACCTCATTGATGAAGTGGGTGCCCTGGTCGCTCACTATCTCAATAGGGCAACCAAATCTCGAGATGACCTACTCCCATAAGAACTTTGATGCCAGCCTGCTAGTTCTTATTATGATGGACAAGCAGGGAGTGCATCACAGAAGCAGAAGAAGTGTTAAAACTTCGTGATTGTATTACTAGAGTTTATGTACAAAGAATAGGCAAACCCTTATGGATGATTCCCGAGGATATGGAGAGAGATGTTTTCATGTCAATGAAAGAAGCAAAGAATTACAGGATTGTAGATTTTGTAGTCTCATTAATCTCTTACGAGAGTATGTAGATGTATTTGCTTGGTCCTTAGAAGAGTTGAAAGGAATTGATTAGAGTATTTTGACTCACAACATTCCTATGACCCCCAATGCAACAGCAATCAAACAAAGACCAAACACAATGAATCTCAAGCATGCTCATGCTGTGAAAGAGGAAATAGACAAGATGTTGAATGTTGGATTAAGATTGAGCATACAGATTGGGTATCACTCATAGTAATTGTCATGATCAAGAATGGGAAGATTTGAGTGTGTGTGAATTACAAAAAGGTTAACATAGTGAGACAATTATCCATTACCATACATTGAGCCCATGCTTGAGAGAGTGGTAGGAAAGGAAGCCAACAATTTTTTGGATGGCTTCTTTGGCTATAACAAGTGCAAGTGCACCCAGATGACATGTATAAAATGACATTCACAACAGAATGGGGTGTGTTTGTCTACATAGTCATGCCATTTGGACTAACTAATATGTCTGCTACCTTTCAGCATCTTATATATGCTATTTTCAAGGACATGCTTAGAAATTGGTTGCAAGTATTTGTTGATGATTTATGTGTTCATTCAAGTTGGGAGGAGCACTTAGACAAACTCTGCATAATCTTTGAATGGTGTAGACAATACGGTCTCTCAATGAACCCATTAAAATGCTAGTTCTGGGTAAAGCATGGATATATCCTAGGACACGTAGTCTTGCAAAATGGAATTGCTATTGATTTTTCCAAAGTTAGAGTGATTGTCGATTTACCATCACCAACCAACTACAAGGAAGTTTAGTGCTTCCTCGACCGCATGGGATACTATTGATGGTTTGTGTTGAATTATGCGCTCATTGCATGATAGGTAGGAAGCTGTTGATTGTATTTGAGTGGATTGAGGAGTGTCAACATGCTTATAAACATGGTAGACTATGTGTCTTGCATAACCATAGGAGAAGTAGCTAGACAAGGCATTGTAGATGACCTTCCAAATACACATGTTTAGAATGTCTAACAAAAGAGATTTGTTTAGACCAAACCTTACATCTTATTGTCAAGATTGTGGGAGAGAAGGAAGGAGTCTCACTTGAAGCTATCTTGCTTGCACAATGGGGGAATACACACAAGAGTGGAGGCTGAAAACAATTTTCCTCTTCTTAGTTGTGTAAGCCAAAAGAACTCAAGTACAAAGAAATAGAAGAACCCTATATATGGGTCTCAAACCAAACTCAACTAACTAAGGTGGCATACTAACTGAGCCACGAACTAGAGTAGATAAGGATAGCTATCATGTAGCTATTATTCATGGGCGGTGTACCAACCGCGTCTGCAACTGACAAGTCAGTGACATAAATACACAACGGTCACCCTGGCGTATCACGAGTGGAGCTCGATATCTCAACACTCCCCCTCGATCTCAATCCCAATTCCTGCACACCAAGCACGTCTCTAAACTTGCGCAACTTCTCTGCGCCCAATGCCTTCGTGAATATGTCAGCTACCTGATCCTCTGTGCTGACATAAACTAGATCAATAAGACCTAGTAAAACCCTCTCTCGCACATAGTGATAATGCACCTCAATGTGCTTTGTTCTAGCATGATAGACTGGGTTATTTGCCAAGTGTATACTACTCATGTTGTCACAATAAATGACAACTGGCCCATCTGTAGACTGATGCATATCATAAAGTAGCTTATGCAACCAAGCTACCTCACATGCAGCCATTGCTGCACCCTTGTACTCAGTCTTTGTGCTCGACAAGGCAACTGTAGGCTGTTTCTTGCTGCTCCAAGTGACTCTACAGCACTCCCAAAAGAGAACACATATCCACTGGTAGATCGTCTATCAGAAGTACTACCAGCCCAATCAGCATCAGTGTATCCATGCAACTCTATCTGAACCCCAGTCTCATAAAATAGTCCATATTGCAATGTGGACTTCACATACCTGAGTATGCGTCTAGCCGCATCCAAATGTGGTTTCCTTGGAGCCTGCATAAACTGACTTACCAATCCAACAGCATAGCTCAAATCTGGCCTGGTAATAGTCATATAAATCAAACTTCCTACTATGCGTCTGTACATAGTAGGGTCTTCTAGAAGCTCACCTACATCTGTGCTCAGCTTCACATTCTGCTCCAAAGGAACTGAAATAGGCTTGCAGCCTGTCATCCCATATTTGGACAGCATGTCCAATCCATACTGCCTCTGCAAGAGCTGTATCCCACTTGGTGATCTAATCACCTCAATGCCCAAGAAATAACGCAGCTCTCCCAAATCCTTCATCTCAAACTTCTGCTTCAATAGCATTTTCACATGAAGGATATCTTCATCACTGTCACCTATCATAATCAAATCATCAACATAAATGACAAGTAGCATAATACCTTTCTCTGTTTTTCTCACATAAAGTGAGAAATCTGCCTTGGAAATTTGAAAGCCAATAGTGACAAGATATTGTCCTGTCTTGTCAGACCATGCTCTAGGTGCTTGCTTCAAGCCATACAAGGCTTTCTTCAACCTATAAACAAACTCAGGATAAACAGCATGCACATAACCTGGTGGCTGCTCCATATAGACCTCTTCTTGCAAATCACCATGCAAGAAGGCATTCTTTACATCCATCTGATGTAAAGACCGTCCCTTTGATGCAGCCATAGCAATGACTGCTCTTACGGTTGCCATCGTTGCAACCGGACTGAATGTTTCTTCATAGTCAATGCCATATGTTTGTGCATACCCCTTGACTACTAATATTGCCTTGTATCTGTTCACAGAACCATCTGCATTGTGCTTCACCTTATAAACCCACTTACAGCCAATTGCATTTTTACCTTTAGGCAAAGGTACTAACTCCCATGTAGCATTTGCTTCCAAGGCATCCATTTCTTCATCCATGGCTTTCTCCCATTTTTCTTTTCCCATGGCTTCCTCAAAAGAAGTGGGTTCTGGTTCCTATATCACTTTAACCATATATGCATAGTGAATGGCTGTAAATCCATCATATTTCAGCCTATCCACAGGATACCTAGCTCTCGTAGACCTGCGCAAAGTAGGTTCACTCCTAGGTGCTCTCAAAACATGCCTGGTCTTCCTTACTCCAGGTGTAACAATAGAACGAATACCCAACTCATCATCAATGCTTTGTTCTGAGCCACTAGATTCACCATCCACATAAGAGTGACCTGCATTCACATCAAACATGGGCTGATCAACCTTCTCTTTTCCTTTTCGTGATACCTGCATACCACTATCTGCATTGCTTTGAGAAGATTCTCTTGATCTCAATCTGCCTGTCCATGGCAAAGAATGTGAACCACTGCTAGAGGACGCTCCAGGTCCACTAATATTTTGTGACTGCTGCTGTGAATTCTGTGCAGCATTACCATTTTGTGCATCTACATCATCAATCACATTTACTGGTTTATACCAGCTACTCATCTCATCAAAAACAACATCTCTTCTCACTGTAAACTTACGAGTAGAAGGGTTATAGCATCTATACCCTTTTTGCTGCAGAGAGTAACCAATAAAGATGCACTTCTCAGCTTTTGGATCCAACTTGGATCTCAACTCATCTGGCACATGTACATAGGCAATACAACCAAAAATTTTCAAATGAGAAATATCTGGTTTCCTACCAGTATACCTCTCCTCTGGAGTCATTCCATGTATTGCTGCAGTGGGAGTCCTGTTCATTATGTAGACTTCTGTAGCAACTACTTCAGCCCAATAAAAATCTGGCAAGTCTTTTTCATTGAGCATGGCACGAGATACCTCTCCAATATGCCTATTTTTCCTTTCTGCAATTCCATTTTGTTGTGGGGTATGACTGCATGAATATTACTGCTTTATGCCATGCTCCTACAAGAACCTTGCAAACTCATTTGAGAGGTACTCTCCCCCTCCATCTGACCTTAGGCATTTTATCTGCAGGCCTGTTTCTTTTTCAACCATAGCTTTAAGAGTTTTGAAATGCCCAAAAACTTCACTTTTCTTTTTCATAAAATACACCCATACTTTTTTGCTATAGTCATCAATAAAAGTGACAAAATAATGACATCCTCCAAGAGATGCAGCTTTAGTAGTCCACACATCAGAGTGGATTAATTCCAATGGCTTCTCACTCTCTTGAACATGTCTAGGAAATGGTTTCCTTGCCTGTTTTCCAAACTGACAGGCTTCACATACCTTATGCATTTCTGCAACCTTGAATTTGGGCAATCCTGCAACAATATATTGGACCTGCATTGATTTAAGTCGTTGTACATTAACATGACCAATGTGTTTATGCCAGATATCAATATCTGCAACTACACCAGTCCCATGTGCAAACATTGATGCACTCAATTCAGGCATGTCTGCATCCAATGTAAACATTCTGCCCTTCTTCTTTCCTTTTGCTATCAAGCGACCTTTATTTTTCATATCCTCAACAAAGCATCCATGAGGATTAAATCTGACCTGCAAACCCTGCTCAACCATTTGACCAACAGAAACCAGATTCTTGGTGATATTGGGAACATGAAATACATCGGACAGGTATTTCTTTTTCCCATCCTGCATAGACAAAGGAATTTTTCCAATCTGCACAATAGGATGTGCAGTATCATCACCAGTCTCCACAAATCCTGGTTTTTCCATTTTCCTTGCATCCTCCATCCATTCTGCATGACCTGTCATGTGGTTTGATGCACCTGAGTCAACATACCATACATCGTTGCTTCCTTCTGCACTTGTCACAGAATTGTTCATGTGCTGCACCATAAACAGATACTCATTTCTGTCATCGCCCTGTCTACTAGAGGATGCATAATTTCCTTGTTGCAATTTTCCATTCACGATGTCATTCTGCTTTTTATAACAGTCTTTAGCCATATGACCCATTTTACCACAATAGTAGCATTCAACATTACTGTTTGCATTTTAGCCTCTTTGCCATCCACCACGACCTCTTTGGCTCCCCCTGCCTCTAGAGTTACCACGTCCTCCTCCATAGGACTGGTTTTCTTGAGTTTGCTGCATATTCTGATTTCTGCCACGGCCTGCAAATCGGCCTCCTCTACCTCTTCCTCTACCTCTTCCAGCATTTAAGTAGAAGACAGTTCTTTTGAAGTTCCTCCTGAAGAAGACGCACCACCATTTCTCTACTCCTCAGAAATTAGAAGAGCAATGAACTCCTCAAAATCAGGAAATCTTTCACAGACAGAAATGGATGTTCGGAACTGTGCATAATCCTTTCCTAGACCATTCAAGGTCACTGAGACTAAATCATCATCTTCTATTGGCGACCCAATGGAAGCAAGTGCATCTGCAATCTTCTTCACCTTCATGTGGTAGTCATTGATGCTCATATTTTCTCTTTGCACATTGTGCAACTCTTGCTTGAGCTGCATTTTCCTGGCTTGCGTATTTGTGCTATACATTTTTGACAAAGTATCCCATGCCTCCTTTGGCGTACTTGCATCTTGAATATGCACAATCATAGAGTCTGAAATGCTGATAGACAGCCAGTACATAACTTTCCTGGCTCTCTCATGCCATGCTTTAAATGCCTGCATTTGCTATTGATTGGGAACATCAGGAAGAACTGATTCTTCTTCATTTCCTGCAACAAATTCCCAATATCCTTTTTCCATAAGGAAATTCATCATTCTAAACTTCCATGCTTGGAAGTTGTTCTTGTCAAGCTTTTCAGTGACAATCTGTGAAAGAGAATCAGATGCCATTACAGAAGACTGCAAAAAATTCTGTCACTGCAAAAAACACAGCTTCACCCTCACAAGGGAAAATCTGCAAAACTGGCGAAAGTGGTATTTGACCACACAGTCACTTCCTAGTGACGATTTTGCATCAACAGGCAATAGGGATGATTCTGTAACTCCCAATGTCTCTACGCACAAGCATACAATGCAATTTTTACAGTAACTATTCACCGACCTGTAGAACAGTGGCTGCACAGCATAAAACTGGGCCTTTTCATAAGTGCGTACAGAAAAGTTTCGCCTCCAAAACAGGCCCCGAAATGGCCTCAAATCAAAAAAACAAGGTCGCCAAGGGCTAAAGCTCTCTCGCGCAGCATATATTGCCCTCTTGCTTCACCGCGAAGGGCGTCTCAACCTGAGACAATGCACTCCTGCACTTTCCGGCTGTGCTACCTGCAGAGATCTGCTCCCAAAACAGAAAATGAAAGCAACACTGCTCCTCTTACCAGAACACCGCAAGCTTGGCTTGCTTTCTTGAGCTCCTTACCACAAACAAGGCTCTGATACCATGTCAAGATTGTGGGAGAGAAGGAAGGAGTCTCACTTGAAGCTTTCTTGCTTGCACAATGGGGGAATACACACAAGGGTGGAGGATGAAAACAGTTTTCCTCTTCTTAGTTGTGTAAGCCAAAAGAACTCAAGTACAAAGAAATAAAAGAACCCTATATATGGGTCTCAAACCAAACTCAACTAACTAAGGTGGCATACTAACTGAGCCACGAACTAGAGTAGATAAGGATAGCTATCATGTAGCTATTATTCATGGGCGGTGTACCAACCGCGTCTGCAACTGACAAGTCAGTGACATAAATACATAACGGTCACCCTGGCGTATCACGAGTGGAGCTCGATATCTCAACACTTATTGGGAAGACAACATAGTCCACATCCTAGAACATGGATTACTTGAATGTCCAATTGAGAAGGCTAGGCTAAAATGTCTCATTTTAAAGTTTGAATCCTATCAATTGGTTGTTAGGGACAACTCTACGAATTAGGATAGGAGGATAGACTATTGAGGAGATGTGTCTATGAGCATGAGATGCATGATGTGCTTATAGAATCTCATGGTAGAATAGCTAGAGGACACTACAATGGGGACACTACAATGCGTAAGGTGCTCCAGTCTCAATTGTGGTGGTCTACACTATTCTATGATTCAATTAAGTTTGTGAAGCATTGTGATGAATGGCAACGAACCAAATTCCCTATTTATATGGATAAGATGGAGTTGACCCAAGTGATACCACACCAATAATTTGAAAAATGGGGGATTGATTTCAATGGTCCAATTAGCCCTGTAGCCCAATACTCCTGTTAATCCTTCGAAGAACAAGGTGGAAAATCTGGAAAATCTAAAGCAGAAGACAAGGCCAAGGAAAAAGTGAAATAGAAGACAAAGGCATGCCAAGAAACATATGGAAACACAACAAGTGTAGAAAGGCCCTAAATTAAGGAGAGAGACACACAAGAAAAAGCGCAAGTCAATACTTTTGCAAAAGAGCGCAAGGCACACCGTGATTTATTTTAAGAGCACCGGGGCTCTCACCCATGGGAAAAAGGGCCTAGAGGCTATGGCCCGCCATGTAAAAGAGGGGATGACCACCCAAAGGGAACTAGGGTTAGGGTTTTGTATATAATGTTGAAAAGTGAATGAAGAGCTCATTATTGTGTGTGGCCAAAAGTAGCTCTCCTCCTCTTCTTCTTCTTCTTGCTTGCTTGAGCTTGTGCTTGAGAGAGGGAGTGAGTGTGTGAGGGTGAGGAACTATGGTGGAGAAGCTCTCTAGCTTCTCCTCTCTTATTGTCTTCTCTTCTCTTGTCTCGTCTTGCTCACAACAATTTAGCTCAAAGCGTGGAGCTTGAGGATCGAGCTCGCTTGAAGCTTCCACTTGGATCCCACTTGGATCATGAGCTATCAGAGCGCTTGGGAGAGGAGGAAACTTGATCGGGCATGGAAGTAAGCTCACTACACTTGTAGAGAGAGATAATGTGTCGGCTATGTGAGAGGTAGCCATTAGTGCTCGGCTTGAAACACTTGAACAATAAGTAGTCAGTGGGTCTTGGAGGTTGAGCTTGAGCTCACTTTACATTTTGGTTCAGTTGCCAATTCAAGCATTGAGTGCTTGCACGCTCCGAATCGAGCATTGAGATAGGGTTTTCCTCGAACCAGTGCTTGAGGTAGATAGCTAGGAAGTAAGGGAGATTGAAGAGGTATTCGATATCCTTAGCAAGTAAATTTTTAGTTTTTTGGATTTGGAAAAGTATGTTGGAGTAGTGTAGGTGTTTGCTTTGTGATTTGAATGCATAAGGGTAGGAAAAAAAAAGAAATGAAAAAGAAAACAAGCATTAGGGTTTTTGCTATCATAACAGGGCAAGAGGGTTTTGATTTGTTTGCCGATTTGTATTTAGGAGTTTATTTGCTATTCCAGGTATATAAAATCCTTCATTATGGTCTATCTTACATTTTGGAAGTTTTTGTGACCCCTCATAACCAAAATCATTAGAATTGATTTGATTTTTATCATCCATGGAAACTCATCCACAGGAATCGGACACTGTTACTAGAGTCCTATTCCTAGAATCGAACTCGGATGGTCTAATTCCCAGGATTGGATGGTCTGATTTTCAGACTCCAACCAACCCATACTATCCGATCTGACATACCTTGTCCGATTTCAAAAATCTGACATCCCATAATTGGACCACATATCAGATGTTTGATTTCTAGAATTGGAAGCATGAAAATTGGACACACAAAAATTGGACCAACCCATAATCATGCCACCAAAATTGGACCACTTGGATTTGGATCCCATCCGATCAGCCGATCGGACCGACCGAAAATCAAACATCTGATTTTGATAACCGGACTCCTAAGAATCAAACAGAAAACTATCAAAATTAGACATGTGAATACAATACAAAATTGACACATCTAACCCTTGAAACCGACCTAAAGACCATATAGAGCCGAAAGCACATCATAGATCTATCATTGGGCTGAAATATAGAGCAAGTAGTTCAAAACTTGGCTACGAAGGGTCCTTCCAATCGTGCATGGTATTTAGCCTAACAGCCTTGTGGGCTGGGAGGGACTGTTTCCCCTTCCCCCCCCCCAAACCCCCGCAGAGGGGGTTCTACCCCCTCTGCACTAGAGAGAAAACACGTGCCATGACAGGTCCTCCAAATTAGATCCTAGTGTAGTAATGGCTCTACCCCCTCTGCACTAGAGAGAAAACACATACCATGACACGTCCTCCAAATTAGATCCTAGTGTGGTAATGGCTCTACACAAGCATATATTCTCACTTGCAAAACAACAACCAAAATCCCAGACCCGAACGAACAAACAGAGACCCTAGAACCTCAATGGACCAATCTAACCAATAAGGGCAAAAAGGCCACACCACAAAAACATGTATATGTTGCATTCAGACTGCATCTAGTCAAAGTAGAATGCAACAACATCAAGTCACAACTACAATAATGACTAGACATGACAGTCCTACCGATAGATGCACCTTGAGTGACATTGCACAGACTGTTGAGATATCGAGCTCCACTCGTGATACGCCAGGGTGACTGTTGTGTAATTATGTCACCGACTTGTAAGTTGCAGACGCGGTTGGTACACCGCCCATGAATAATAGCTACATGATAGCTATCCTTATCTACTCTAGTTCGTGGCTCAATTAGTATGCCACCTTAGTTAGTTGAGTTTGGTTTGAGACCCATATATAGGGTTCTTCTATTTCTTTGTACTTGAGTTCTTTTGGCTTACATAACTAAGAAGAGGAAAACTATTTTCAGCCTCCACCCTTGTGTGTATTCCCCCATTGTGCAAGCAAGAAAGCTTCAAGTGAGACTCCTTCCTTCTCTCCCACAATCTTGACATGGTATCAGAGCCTTGTTCGTGGTAAGGAGCTCAAGAAAGCAAGCCAAGCTCGCGGTGTTCTAGTAAGAGGAGCAGTGTTGCTTTCATTTTCTGTTTTGGGAGCAGATCTCTGTAGGTAGCACAGCCGGAAAGTGCAGGAGTGTATTGTCTCAGGTTGAGACGCCCTTCGCGGTGAAGCAAGAGGGTAGTATATGCTGCGGGGGAGATCTATAGCCCTCGACGACCTTGTTTTTTTTATTTGAGGCCATTTCGGGGCCTGTTTTGGAGGCAGAAGTTTTCTGCACGCACTCAAGAAAAGGCCCAGTTTTATGCTGTGCAACCACTGTTCTACAGGTCGATGAAAAGTTACTGTAGAAATTGCATCATATGCTTGTGCGGAGAGACATTGGGAGTTACAGAATCATCCATGTTGCCTGTTCATGCAAAATCGTCACTAGGAAGTGACTGTGTGGTCAAATACCACTTTCGCCAGTTTTGCAGATTTTCCCTTGTGAGGGTGAAGCTGTGTTTTTTGCAGTGACAGAATTTTTTGCAGTGTTCTGTAATGGCATCTGATTCTCTTTCACAGATTGTCATTGAAAAGCTTGACAAGAACAACTTCCAAGCATGGAAGTTTAGAATGACAAATTTCCTTATGGGAAAAGGATATTGGGAATTTGTTGCAGGAAATGAAGAAGAACCAGTTCTTCCTGATGTTCCCAATCAACAGCAAATGCAAGCATTCAAAGAATGGCATCAGAGAGCCAGGAAAGTTATGTATTGGCTGTCTATCAGTATTTCAAACTCTATGATTGTGCATATTCAGGATGCAAGTACACCAAAGGAGGCATGGGATACTTTGTCAAAAATGTATAGCACAAAAACGTAAGCCAGGAAAATGCAGCTCAAGCAAGAGTTGCATAATGTGCAAAGAGAAAATATGAGCATCAATGACTACCACATGAAGGTGAAGAAGATTGCAGATGCACTTGCTTCCATTGGGTCGCCAGTGGAAGATGATGATTTAGTTTCAGTGACCTTGAATGGTCTAGGAAAGGATTATGCACAGTTTCGGACATCCATTTCAGTTCGTGAAAGATTTCCTGATTTTGAGGAGTTGATTGCTCTTCTAATTTTTGAGGAGCAGAGAAATGGTGGTGCATCTTCTTCAGGAGGAACTTCAAAAGAAGCTGTCTTCTACTCAAATGCTGGAAGAGGTAGAGGCAGAGGTAGAGGAGGCCGTTTTGGAGGCCGTGGTAGAAATCAGAATATGCAGCAAACTCAAGAAAACCAGTCCTATGGAGAAGGATGTGGTAACTCTAAAGGCAGGGGGAGCCAAAGAGGTCGTGGTGGATGGCAAAGAGGCCAAAATGCAAACAGTAATGTTGAATGCTACTACTGTGGTAAAATGGGTCATATGGCTAAAGACTGCTATAAAAAGCAGAATGACATCATGAATGGAAAACTGCAACAAGGAAATCATGTATCTTCTAGTAGAAAGGATGATGACAGAAATGAGCATTTGTTTATGGTGCAGCACATGAACAATTCTGTGACAAGTGCAGAAGAAAGCAATCATGTATGGTATGTTGACTCAGGTGCATCAAACCACATGACAGGTCATGCAGAATGGATGGAGGATGCAAGAAAAATGGAAAAACCAGGATTTGTGGAGACTGGTGATGATACTGCACGTCCTATTGTGCAGATTGGAAAAATTCCTTTGTCTATGAAGGATGGGAAAAAGAAATACCTGTCGGATGTATTTCATGTCCCGAATATCACCAAGAATCTGGTTTCTGTTGGTCAAATGGTTGAGCTGGGCTTGCAGGTCAAATTTAATCCTCATGGATACTTTGTTGACGATATGAAAAATAAAGGTCACTTGATAGCAAAATGAAAGAAGAAGGGCAGAATGTTTACGTTGGATGCAGACATGTCTAAATTGAGTGTAGCAATGTTTGCACATGGGACCGGTGTAGTTGCAGATATTGATATCTGGCATAAACGCATTGGTCATGTTAATGTACAGCGACTTAAATCAATGTAGGCCCAAAATATTGTTGCAGGTTTGCCTAAATTTAAGGTTGCAGAAATGCATAAGGTATGTGAAGCCTGTCAGTTTGGAAAACAGGCAAGGAAACCATTTCCTAGACATGTTCAAGAGAGTGAGAAGCCATTGGAATTAATCCACTCTGATGTGTGGACTACTAAAGCTGCATCTCTTGGAGGCTGTCATTATTTTGTCACTTTTATTGATGACTATAGCAGAAAAATTTGGGTGTATTTTATGAAAAAGAAAAGTGAAATTTTTGGGCATTTCAAAACCCTTAAAGCTATGGTTGAAAAATAAACAGGCCTGCAAATAAAATGCCTAAGGTCAGATGGAGGGGGAGAGTACCTCTCAAATGAGTTTGCAAGGTTCCTACAGGAGCATGGCATAAAGCAACAATATTCATGCAGTCATACCCCACAACAAAATGGAATTGCAGAAAGGAAAAACAGGCATATTGGAGAGGTATCTCGTGCCATGCTCAATGAAAAAGACTTGCCATATTTTTATTGGGCTGAAGTAGTTGCTACAGAAGTCTATATAATGAACAGGACTCCCACTGCAGCAATACAATGAATGACTCCAGAGGAGAGGTATACTGGTAGGAAACCAGATATTTCTCATTTGAAAATTTTTGGTTGCATTGCCTATGTACATGTGCCAGATGAGTTGAGATCCAAGTTGGATCCAAAAGCTGAGAAGTGCATCTTTATTGGTTACTCTCTGCAACAAAAAGGGTATAGATGCTATAACCCTTCTACTCGTAAGTTTACAGTGAGCAGAGATGTTGTTTTTTATGAGATGACTAGCTGGTATAAACCAGTAAATGTGATTGATGATGTAGATGCACAAAACGGTAATGCTGCACAGAATTCACAGCAGCAGTCACAAAATATTAGTGGACCTGGAGCGTCCTCTAGCAATGGTTCACATTCTTCGCCATGGACAGGCAGATTGAGATCAGGAGAATCTTCTCAAAGTAATGCAGATAGTGGTATGCAGGTATCACAAAAAGGAAAAGAGAAGGTTGATCAGCCCATGTTTGATGTGAATGCAGGTCACTCTTATGTGGATGGTGAATCTAGTGGCTCAGAACAAAGCATTGATGATGAGTTGGGTATTCCTTCTATTGTTACACCTGGAGTAAGGAAGACCAGGGATGTTTTGAGAGCACCTGGGAATGAATCTACTTTGCGCAGGTCTACGAGAGCTAGGTATCCTGTGGATAGGCTAAAATATGATAGATTTACAGCCATTCACTATGCATATATGGTCAAAGTGATACAAGAACCAGAACCCACTTCTTTTGAGCAAGCCATGGGAAAAGAAAAATGGGAGAAAGCCATGGATGAAGAAATGGATGCCTTGGAAGCAAATGCTACATGGGAACTGGTACCTTTGCCTAAAGGTAAAAATGCAATTGGCTGTAAGTGGGTTTATAAGGTGAAGCACAATGCAGATGGTTCTGTGAACAGATACAAGGCAAGATTAGTAGTCAAGGGGTATGCACAAACATATGGCATTGACTATGAAGAAACATTGAGTCCGGTTGCAAGGATGGCAACCCTAAGAGCAGTCATTGCTATGGCTGCATCAAAGGGATGGTCTTTACATCAGATGGATGTAAAGAATGCCTTCTTGCATGGTGATTTGCAAGAAGAGGTCTATATGGAGCAGCCACCAGGTTATGTGCATGCTATTCATCCTGAGTTTGTTTATAGGTTGAAGAAAGCCTTCTATGTTTTGAAGCAAGCACCTAGAGCATGGTCTGACAAGATAGGACAGTATCTTGTCACTATTGGCTTTCAGATTTCCAAGGCAGATTTCTCACTTTATGTGAGAAAAACAGAGAAAGATATTATGCTACTTGTCATTTATGTTGATGATTTGATTATGACAGGTGACAGTGATGAAGATATCCTTCATGTGAAAATGCTATTGAAGCAGAAGTTTGAGATGAAGGATTTGGGAGAGCTGCGTTATTTCTTGGGCATTGAGGTGATTAGATCACCAAGTGGGATACAGCTCTTGCAGAGGCAATATGGATTGGACATGCTGTCCAAATATGGGATGACAGGCTGTAAGCCTATTTCAGTTCCTTTGGAGCAGAATGTGAAGCTGAGCACAGATGCAGGTGAGCTTCTAGAAGACCCTACTATGTACAGACGCATAGTAGGAAGTTTGATTTATATGACTATTACCAGGCCAGATTTGAGCTATGCTGTTGGATTGGTAAGTCAGTTTATGCAGGCTCCAAGGAAACCACATTTGGATGCGGCTAGACGCATACTCAGGTATGTGAAGTCCACATTGCAGTATGGACTATTTTATAAGACTGGGGTTCAGATACAGTTGCATGGATATACTGATGTTGATTGGGCTTGTAGTATTTCTAATAGACGATCTACCAATTGATATGTGTTCTCTTTTGGGAGTGCTGCAGTCACTTGGAGCAGCAAGAAACAGCCTACAGTTTCCTTGTCGAGCACAAAGGCTGAGTACAGGGGTGCAGCAATGGCTGCATGTGAGGTAGCTTGGTTGCATAAGCTACTTTATGATATGCATCAGTCTACAGATGGGCCAGTTGTCATTTATTGTGACAACATGAGTAGTATACACTTGGCAAATAACCCAGTCTATCATGCTAGAACAAAGCACATTGAGGTGCATTATCACTATGTGCGAGAGAGGGTTTTACTAGGTCTTATTGATCTAGTTTATGTCAGCACAGAGGATCAGGTAGCTGACATATTCACGAAGGCATTGGGCGTAGAGAAGCTGTGCAAGTTCAGAGACCTGCTTGGTGTGCAGGAATTGGGATTGAGCTCGAGGGGGAGTGTTGAGATATCGAGCTCCACTCGTGATACGCCAGGGTGACCGTTGTGTATTTATGTCACCGACTTGTCAGTTGCAGACGCGGTTGGTACACCGCCCATGAATAATAGCTACATGATAGCTATCCTTATCTACTCTAGTTCATGGCTCGGTTAGTATGCCACCTTAGTTAGTTGAGTTTGGTTTGAGACCCATATATAGGGTTCTTCTATTTCTTTGTACTTGAGTTCTTTTGGCTTACACAACTAAGAAGAGAAAAACTGTTTTCAGCCTCCATCCTTGTGTGTATTCCCCCATTGTGCAAGCAAGAAAGCTTCAAGTGAGACTCCTTCCTTCTCTCCCACAATCTTGACATAGACAACCCAAGACATAAGTAGATAATCCACATTTGTTTGTGTAGTTGGGGACTCAAAGGCATGTATCAAAAGGATTGAAATTATAAGCCAAGACCCGAAAGATGAAGACGTAGTACCACCTACTTATTGTAGGGTCAACCTCACTGCAAAAAGAGAGCATAATGTCGATGCTCTCATCGATGAAGGAGCATATTTTAATATCTTGACCTATGAAGCATGGACCCTACTAGGCCAATCAGAGCCCACACCAACTAAGGCAACTCTTAGTCCTTTACGAGGGACATCCACAAGCACTTATAGGGAAGTGCAGAATCCTTGTAACTATTGAAACTAAAAGCTTGCCTATCCTATTCCATGTTTCTGCAAATAGTGCAAATTGTGGAAAGGAAACCCTCCTAGGAAGATGCTTCAAAAGGGCAACAAAGTGTGAGGCTGATTATGTAGCACAGAGGATACACTTGACACTACCATGTGCGAGGATAAACACAACCTTTAGCAAGGGTGACCTCATCAAACCACGAGGGAAAGACAACAAGGAATATTCTAACATAGCAGGTAAGCCTAGTGACAAGAGCAAGGACTTGTTGAAAATTTTGATACAAGCACATGTTGAATAAAGAGAACCAATAAGCGAGGCCATGCTTGAAACAAGAAGGTCAGGAGACAATGCCAAGGATAGGCTTTGGACTTACAAATATCATAGAAGACCACAAAAGAAGCCCAAGCCTTATAGACAAAGGTATCGATGGAGAGCCAACACAATGTTGTAATGGATATCCAAGGCATTGCTACATGCTCAAGGGTATTATGCAGGTAACCGATGGATTTGTGTACCAAAAACCCTTGCTAAACCACCTTTGTCTCACAGCTGAAGGCTAGATTGTATCAAAATCAAAGAAGCGCATGAGAAAATTTAAACAAAAATCCAAGTCTCGAGTCAAAAACATTAGAGTGATGGAGCCCCTCACGTTTGAAATCAAGAAACCAAACATGACTATTCAAAAGGTAGATCCTCATCCTAGTGTGCTTAATAATCAGATATTAGATGTAACTGTCAAGTGTGCACAAAGACCACTAGTGCAGGAGCCTTTGACTTCCCAAGAGGATAATGAGCACCACATGCACAACGCTGCTCATAATAAGGCTGATTGCTCAATAAAGCAAATGACAGAATCATCTAATAGCCCCAAGTAAATCTTCCTATCATATTTCCATACGAAATATTAATGACACCGCACACGATGCACAAAAAGTGGTTCAAAATAATCTTCCACGTCGATTAATGTTGGTGGCTAAGTGTTCCCTCCGCGCGCATTGATAAATTCCAGCTCCGTGACGTGCATAAGAGGTCGTGGCTTGAATACCGCAAGCCCGCACCAGAACACCTCTTCTAGAGGGAAAAAGGGGATAATGGTTAAAATTTTGACAAATTTTTTTATTAATAACCCCTCCCCCTCAGCCGATGCATGGCAGGGGAGAGGGAGTGTGAGAGGAGTGATGAGAAGTAGGAGAGTACAAGGGGAGAAGGAAGCATGCAAACTAGCCACATGTGTGGCTATCTCCCCCCCTTACACACTATATGAACCTCCCCCTTAGGCTTGAGGGGAGGGAAGGGAGAAGGAAGTTGTCGTGCTGCCCGTCATTGCCGCCTTCACGCCGTGCTACTGCTACCCCCAGCCCGTTGCCACCAGGTGCCATGCCGCCTTCATCACCACGACCAACATCATCATCATCATTATCATCATCTCCATCATTATCCTCATCATCATCTCGTCCATCACTTCATTCTCTCTACACGTTTCTGTCAGAGACAGAAGCTTAGAAGCTTCTTTGGAACTTCTAAATTAGAGCTTCCATAAAGCCTCTTCTCCCGTGCATTGCGGGTTTTTCTTAAAACCACATTCTGTAACGGCTGTGTCCTGCACAGAGGAGAGATACTCGATCAAAGAGGGATTCGTAACACGTAAAGGACCCAAGAGGAAGTTGCTGAGCCAGGATTTGAATTCGTTAATGGCTCCCAAGAAAATGGCGAGAGGTGCACATGCGGGAGCTTCTACTTCGAGTTCGCGTGTGGATAACACCCTGAACCTCAATGCCCAGGTTCTTAGAAATTGATTTTGCATGGAAAGAATGCATTTAAGCATGTCTTTAATACATGTAATTGAGTTAAATATATTTGGAAATTTTAAATGCAATTATCCATTCGTTTACGAAGTTAGTGCATGTCATGCCTTTGAAAAATGCTTGCACTTCCAAGTTGCAATCCCAAACGCATATTGCATAGGTTAAAAGGAGGAATTGTGAAAATGCATTCTTGATTTCCTCGCGCAAAAAAAATAGCGCATAATGCATTTAGATAGTAATCTCCTAGTTGTGTTCCGTACGAGATAATCATTGACATCCATAAAATGTTGTCCAAGTAGTTGCATTGCATGAAAGGGATTTATGTACCATGCATATTGCATGCAATGTTAATTACATCCTAGGTTGGGTTAAATGCTGTAGGACGGATTAAGTCGATAAATAGTCCTATGACATTCACTCATGCATGAACTTCTTTATCGAAGTTGTTTTAGAAAAATATGCATTTCATATTAAATCATCAATTCAATGCATTGGACAAAGGATTTATAGGGACAGTTCTTGATGTAATTCAACATAGGTTTCCATACGAGTTAGTCCTAAATTGTCAATATTTATAGTTTAGGCAAAGAAAAGAAATGGTCATTGTAAATCTCATAGTTGCATAGAATGAAAAAGTCCATGAACCGCATTTTTGCATGGAATGTTGCATTTTTAAATTATTTACATCTTTTTAGGAAAACGTATTAGCATCTTAAGGAAATATCACTTCTTTTCGCAAGACAATTAGTTCGATTAGGTAATTCACTTGCAATGGTGTAACTCAATCGATGATTACCTCAATGCGCTAGGTAGAGTTTAGTATGCTAAAAATTTGTGCCTAGTATCACACTTGGGATGCCAAGTCAAGACTTCCAATCCCAAAGATCCTACCCACATTCATAGAATGCTAGGGTCAGCTGAACCTCTATGCAAGAACGATCTAGGGTTTTTACCCTAATGATCAATTAGCCAAAGACTAGACCTCCGTATGGATTTAGAAACCCTAGGGCCAAACGTTGTCAGCCTAGTAAGATTTAGGGTTGGGTTGGGTCAAGAGGACTCCCAAACCCTACATCTTGACCAAGGTATCCTTGACCAAGGAATACCATGCGATGGGAGAAACGATCCCACAAGTTAGGTGCGACACTTGTCTCATGAAACAAGTTGCAACGTCGCATGGCTTTGTGTTTAAATCACAAGATAGATTTGCCACTCCTTGGAACAAGGTTGGTAGGTTCTAAGTACAAGTTTAATTTGCAAGGGGATGAGTAGTCATCCTGCAACATCACCCTTTTGTGAGGCTGAGTTGCCAAGTTAGGGTAACTATGGATTGCCTAGCAAGTAATTGACCTTAATATAAGGAACCTAAGGTGTTTGTTAATTTGGGTTAACATGGTATAAACCCTAGCCCAAGGAAGGAGGGTAAACTAGCGACACAGCTTATGAAACCCTTAGGGAATCTTGCGAAGTCGCAATTGATCCTAGATCAAATGCTTGGAGAGAAGGAATTCACTCCTTAGCAGTTGGCTAAACAAACGACCACTGGATTGATTGTGTTTGTATAGTTAGGAGCACTGTTTGTTCTTCTTTGCTCAAAGAATCTAATGTTGGAAAAATAACTAATGCTTCAAGTTGAAGGCGTGGAGGGAGAGGCAGCTTCAGTTACCCCTAACTATCTGCCTGACCCTATCCAAGGGGGTTCTTAGCCACGCCAGGTACGTGGACCGAACCCGCAGCGAGAGGTCTCTCCATGGATGCTACTTGGGGCAGGAGGACGCTTGGGTGCCAGGGGGGCTCTGGCTGTAAATCCCTTGCCTCCGGGTCCTACACAAGAGGCGGACGTGACTTGAGATTGGATCTTGAGGCCTGCATACTAGTCTACGGGCGGAAACTTGGAATAGCGATCCCTGAGGATTGTTGGAATTGCCTTTGGGTGGATTATGGATTAGCCTTTGGGCAGATTATGAATTAGCCTTCGGGCGGATTATGGATTAGCCTTCGGGTGGATTATGGATTAGCCTTCGAGCTAGATTATTATGATGTATTCCAAAGACTGATAAATAAGATCAATTGTTGAAAAGGAACTTGTTTGACATTGTTTTCTTGTGAGTGCTTAAGTTATGTGAAGGAACTAGTGATTAATTGGCCAATTAAGGAAGCTATTTTTGTTTGTCAAATTAAATGTGGTAGGTAATTAGATAACTAAACCAACCCTGAGGAAAGTGTGGTGGATGTGACCATGGTTCCGTCCTACGCTCGAAGGAAATTGATAGCAAGGAACGATGACCTAGAATCTAGAGTACTAGAGTCCCCGATTTATGTTTTTTTAGGGGAACAGAATGGGACTATGCCTTACGGGTAGAGAGGCCGAGCTTTGCATCCCTCTCATTTTCCACTCTCCTTGAACCAAGTGAAGCATGAATCCGCTTCCCTGACGTTTCTGCGTAAAGTAGTTTGTCTAGGGTTCGACACTAGTTACTCTAGGAACTTGACCATTAGGAAAACCTTGATTCAGGTTGGTCCTAAGTGGGAATGGCAGGAATGCTTCCACTACATGGCAGACTCGGGAAGACCTAGATTGCAAGCCCCATGACATTCCATGGGAGTGCCAAGCGGCGCCTTCTGGATTCTCTTCGTGATGGACTACTAAGACGTGTCCTATGAGAGAACAGGTGGACACGTTACAGTTGGTATCAGGGCGAACCAACGAGGTACTAATATTTACAAGAAAACTTAATGAGGAGAAGTAGAGCAAATGTTGCTATTAAGAACATTTCCTTACTTACTTATCAATGCTGACTTGCAGTGTCACGAAGCATGGAACATATTCTTGGGTTTCCAGGTTATGTTTGTGACTGCGATGCGTGCTTCGACTTATCAACGGAGGCTCGATATGATGAATATCCTAGACTGCATCTACAATCCTTCGCCCTTGTACGTGGAACGGAGATGGACGGGTGATTCAGGAATTTATTACATAGCCGCCCACCGACTTGCGTACCTTCGAACCAACTTGAAGAGAATCAAGTGGATGGAGGACCTAAAGATTGTGAAGTTGTTCATCTTTGTTGAGGCTCACACAAATGCAACCCTACATGTCGGTGGTCGAAAGGTTAAGCAGAACAAGTATGTGTACGAGGAAGTGACTTGAGTAATCCCTGTCGACAGAATCAAGGTGTTGGGATGTTACGAGAAGAACGAGTATCGAAGGAAAGGATACCCTAAGCTTCCTATGACCTATCGATTCCTAAAAATCCATGACCCCAATCCATACTATTACTCAGTTCCCATAGCTGAATGTAACACAATCTTATTCTCCCCGAATTAATGTATTAGCTTGTTTCATCTTCCCAAAAATAATTGTACTCGAAAGGGCTATGCCCACATGAATGGAATAGACTTTTTTTATCAATGTCTGTCATGGCTGTAAGGTTGGTAAAGAAGTTAAGTGATTAGGTCACTTGGCTAAAAGCTGAACTGGACATGTTAATGTAATGTGAGAAACCCTTAGCAAGTTTTTAACATAAAGAATCTCATTGCCCAGCCACAACCTCAAGTGCAGATTCCTAGTCCCGACCCCTACACCAAGCATGGCTGTGATTCAGGAGAAGAAGTTTCTTCTCAAGCAAATCAAGCCACCAGAATTTGATGGCAAGGGAAGGACCATCCAAACTGATGCCGAGATCTGGATTGAATCCATGGAGGATTATTTTGAAGCAGTTGGTACTGACCCGCTAACTAAGCGATGCTCGCCAAATTGAAGCTTACTGGCAAAGCAAGACTTTGGTGGAAGCAATGGTGCAGAGACCAAGGGATCTCGGAAGGGTCAGTTACTTGGGAGAAGCTAAAAAGAGATGTAAGAGGAAGATATCTACCACCTGCCTACCGCATGCAGAAGATGAACGAGTTCTATGAACTGAAGCAGCTTGGTCTATCTCTTGATGCTTACTATTCAAAGTTTGTCTCTCTTTTGAAGTAAGCGCCACAAATGGATATGACACAACAGGTGTCAAAGTTTTGTGCCGGATTAAACCCACCCGTAAACACCTGCCTCAAATCAATGCGCCTGACAGATCTTCAGGATGCACTCATTTGAGTTGCACCCATAATACAAGAGGTGCAAACCAAGCCAAGAAATAACAAGACTTGGTCTTAAAGGATCAAAACAAAGGAGTGTATAGGTCTCAAGCTAAGAGAGCGCAAGGCCAAAATCAGGGACAAAAAAAGAAAGCTAGGGCAAACGCTACCAACAACTTCGTTCCTACCCAAGGTAATGGCCACAATCTTCGTTGCTTCCATTGCAATGAGCCCGGTCATTTTAAAAGGCAGTGTCCCAAGCTTAACGGAGGACAACGTCAAGGACCATTCCAAGGAACCGTCTGTGACCAAGGAGCCGTCGTCATGGCTAGAGGAAGAACTTCTAGTGTTGCCAATAGGGAGCTGTGTGACGAAGAAGACCCAACCATGGAAGCAGACTTTGAGAGGGCAATAGTCCATGCCACTCTTCACAAGAAAGGCCCGAATCATCAATTCTCGGTGATTCAAACCCCATCAAATTATCAAGGTAAAAGCTTCAAAACCTTGATTGATTGTGGCAGTACACATTCGTTTATTTCACTAGTTTGTGCAAGAAGATTAGGAATAGCCACAAAAGATGCACCTACCTTACTTGTGGAATTAGCAAATGGTCGTGAAGTCACTTGTACCAGGCAAACTGCTAAGGTGGAATTCCTTCGGGGAGGAAAATTGACTTCGGTCAGATTCAGGGTTATGAACCTAGGTATCCACGAGTGTTTGCTCGGAATGGATTGGCTTAAACCTAATGATGCCCACATTCATTGTGGAAAGGGCCAAGTTTCCTTTCAAAATTCTGAAGGGGAATTGGTCACAACCCAAGGAGAGGCTGGGAAGCCAAAAATTCAACTAGCCAAAGCATCTCAGATAATAAAAGGAGTTAGAAAGGGGCTACCTGTCTATTTGATTAAGCTAAATAAGCTGATTAGAATCAGGACTCTAGGGAAGAACCTTCATGGCTAAAGGAGTACGCAGACATATTTCCTGAAGAGCTGACAGAACTTCCTCAAAGGGAAGTCGATCATGAAATCAAGCTAGCACCAAGAGCTACATCAATTGCAAAGAGACCATATAAGATGTCCATCCTGGAAGCGATTGAGCTGAAGGAGCAACTCAAGCAACTGTTAGACCAAGGCTACATCCGTCCTAGCAGTTCACCATGGGAAGCTCCAGTGTTGTTCCAGAAGAAGAAAGATGGGACGCTTCGGCTATGCATTGACTATAGAGGGTTGAATCAATCAACCATTAAGAACAAATACCCACTTGAGCTTATAAGAAATAAGTTGTACAAGCTCCAGTGATCTAGAATATACCAAGTGCTTAGGAAAAACCTAGAAGATATCCATGAGATGTAACTACAATAAATTTTCTCTTGTCATCAAGACTCGGATATATCAAATACAATAGGTTGTTTTTTTTTTCAAAAGTCCGTATGTCTGTGAGAGATCAGAGTAGCGCAGCGAAAGCATGGTGGTCCATACCCCACAAGTTCCAAGATGATACCGCCCGTTTCTCTCGAGATGAGGACATCTCGATTTCTCTAAGGGGAGGAGGATGTAATATCTCCGCATAATAAAAGTTAGTTGGTTGGTTCGAAAATTAGTTAGTCAATTAATAAGTTAGTAAGATTACTAACTAAAGTCTAACTAAGGTAAAAACTAACTAATATTAATTATTAATAATTTTTATTTAATTAAAATATTTTATTTAGAAAAATCAAGAGTCATAAATTTGATATTTTTCTTGGATTGGCAATTGTAGCCACCCTTCACGTAAATTACAACGTGAAAGAGACTTATGAGTTATATTAATCACTAGGTTAATGTGTATAGTTGGATGGTCCAAAAATATTAGATTTTGGGCAAAACTAGTATATTTTAGATATTTTAGATATTATCATAAAAAAAGATATGGAGATTTTTAGAATTGGATGTCATTTAAAAGAAAATACAAGTGATATTTTAGTTAGTTTGGAGATTTTATAAAAAGAAAAAAGAAAGAGAGGATTTGCGAAATTGCACGCGCCGCGATCGCAGTACACAAGCAAGTGAATTAAAAGCTTTCTAAGCAAGTGTCTTGGAGTTTTACCCCCCTTTCGGAGTCAATGGAACCATCAAATTTATGATCTGAGCATCAAATCACTGATCTTTCCAAGATCCCCCTCCACAAAGAGCTCCACTTCTCAACCACAAGCCCTCTTCTCTAATTCACTATAAATATGAGGCATGGGAGAGGCATAAAAAAACATAAGGAGACCCCGAGAGGCTGCGAGAGAGAGGTAGAGAGAAGGATACCCCTCCAAGAAATTTTGAGGAAGAGCTTGAAAGAGAGCTTGAGAGAGAGAGAGAGAGAGAAAGAAGAGTCTCCCCGAGAGGCTGCAAGGAAGAGAATTAGCTCAATTCCCTCTATCTCGATCCTCCTTCTCTTACGCTCTCCCATCTTGAATCTATTTCATCTTCTTAATCCCTTGAGTCTACCTGCGCGGACGATGGCCTCCAAGCGAAGAATGTCACGTGTGGATGACAATCCTACAACCAGCAAACAAGGCTTCGGGCAAAGGCATCACTGTCAATCCAACTACGATTCTAGTCGTAAGTAAATGTATTTTCAAATTGATAGATGCTTGCTTTGATTCTCATATGAGATACGTTAGGCCCCATACTATGATGCACGAGTATAGGTCATGGGAAAGGATAAATTTCATCTCACCTACTCGAAAGAAGGAGTTTGTGAAGTGCATATATCAAGGGAAGATAATTGCACCTAGTTACATATGACTTATTTGCTGGTAGAGTAATTACAAGGAAGAATTAGTCAAGGTTACAAATAGCATAATTACTAAAAGAATATGACATTGAGAATCTTGAATAGAAAGTACTAGTTTAAAGTTTAAATACTTCAAAAGTACTTAGCCTAAGAGCCCACATATTTAGAAAAACTAGATTCTGGCTCAATGCAAGGCCTATTGGAGTCTAGTTACTTGAGATCATATTGCACTTATCTTATCAAGTATTTACACGTTATGTCTATAACATGTTTGATATATGAGGATAATTTTCTAGTTGCCTCATGACTTGACTAAGAGCTAGTACAAGAAATTAATCATAAGGGTTAAAACTAAGATGTCTTGAGTTCCGTCCGATAATGATAACTTTTTCCAATCCAAATCTAGGGTTGGATTATCAATCAAGGTAAGTGATCTATAGAGCTTACATCATGAAAAGTGTTTGAACCCTTAACATATGCCCTAGCCAAAGGAAGGAAGTGTTAAGAAACATTTTTGCATCTTATTCCTCTTAGATCCCAAGGGGGAGAGCAAATATGCGATGGAAAATATTATATCATCTACTCTTGCATTGTTTTGGAAAGAATGCAATTGGTTTTGTTGATTGATCGAACAACATCCTAAATGTTTTTACATTCAATTGGTTGTTAGTTGTTGTTTGAATGATTATTCCAAGTGCTTGTGATTTATGGTAAATGCATGGTAAGGGTCTCTGATGACAAGTCGCCATGGGAATAAAGGAATGTTTTCTTGAAAAATGATATTAGGCTAAATGCCTTGTTTGTGCTTGATTCTTAAAGGATTTAATTAAGGAAGGATATATTGGACGGGTGGATCACCTCCATGATCCCACCGCGTATTAACCCAAGAGGGCACTGCTCGATTCATGGGCCGAAGGTCGAGTGGTGAAAAGGCCAACCACGTGAATGATGTTTCACTCCTAGAAAGCTTGTGGGTCAGTTGGAGCTCTAGACACCCCTTGCTACGTCTAGAATGGAGTTGAAGACCTCCGTGGCCCCCAACATCTGGGCATGTTGGGAGATCCTATTCTAGATAAAGGATTGAGTTTGTGGTGCCATGTGAATTGGACCAGTTACTTCTGCAGGGCAAAAGGGATACTTTTGTTAGATTGAAGTAATACATAATTTCTCCTGTATGGGTGGGAGACAAAGATTAACTTGAAGATAA